>NC_084732.1:70317232-70445525 GCF_033978785.1 Entelurus aequoreus | reverse complement strand
AGCATCCGCTGACCCCTCTCTGTCAGTTTACGTGGCCTACCACTTGGTGGCTGAGTTGCTGTTGTTCCCAAACTCTTCCATTTTCTTATAATAAAGCCGACAGTTGACTTTGGAATATTTAGGAGCGAGGACATTTCACGACTGGATTTGTTGCACAGGTGGCATCCTATGACAGTTCCACACTGGAAATCACTGAGCTACTGAGAGTGGCCCATTCTTTCACAAATGTTTGTAGGTACAGTCTTCATGCCTAAGTGCTTATTTTAAACACCTGTGGTGATTAGAACACCTGACTGTGATCATTTGGATGGGTGGCCAAATACTTTTGGCAATATAGTGTATATTAGCAGTGGAGCTGTTTTTTTAACCAGATTTCATAATGGCCTTACAAAGCCTGCTAGCAGGCATACAATAACACACCCCATAGGAGACTCTATGCATTGACTTGATACAGTACAACTTGTCTATAAATAAACCGGCACACTATTACGTCTTCACCATAATACTAAAGTCTTCCTCTAGTAAATATACATGTTGCAGAAGAGCCGTGAGAGCTGCCAGCGAGATTTACATATTTAGTGTATAGGATGTCACAGTGCATGATGTCAGTGAAGAGTGAAAGAGTGCATTATACCATCTGTGTGCACCCACATTTATGCAAGCACAGAGCGTGCCAGTCTGCCACTGGGCTTCACCAAACCACCGAAAGTGTTTCACTGTGAAAGTTACAGTACACACGGGCATGTTTGAGGGGTTGTTATCCCCCTCGTGTTCTCCTCCTCAAAGCGCTCGCTGAAATAATGAGAAAAGTCAAATAATTGGATGAGTCAGTGTTACTACACACTTGTTACGTTCGCTCTTTGTCGGCCATTTAATGACGACGACACGCAAAGTGAGTCACTCAGCTGGCGTGGGAAGAGAGAGGCTGTAAACGCGTGCGTTTGTTGCCATGTATCCCGCGAGCGTGACGTTTAGTTTTTCTACATTACAGCACATTCTCTCCGGAAACAACACTCAGCGGAATAAAGTCTTCCCAGGTCAAGAGGTACCACAAGGTAAGACGCACTCACGTTGCATCAACAGCACCCCTTCAATGTCCAATTGTGTTCACAGAAGGTGATTAATGATGAATGAGGAGTCTTGTTGATCTAAAAATAAAAACATGTCGTCATGGGTCATGCGTGATACACACCTTCAGTATCCCCAGACAGTTTTATTGCTCAGAATAAAATGTGTTTTAATTCCATGCAACCCGCGGCTCTAGAGTCACAAGCAGCTCTTTAGCGCCGCCATAGTGGCTCCATGGAGCTTTTTCAAAAATGTATAAAAATGGAATAAAGACACACACACACACACACACACACACACACACACACACACACACACAAGTGAATGCAAATCATACTTGGTCAACAGCCATGCAGGTCACACTGAGGGTGCCTGTATAAACAACTTTAACACTGTTACAAATACTGTGAACCCACAACAAACAAGAATGACAAACACATTTCGGGAGAACATCCGCACTGTGACACAACATAAACACAACAGAACAAATACCCAGAACCCCTTGCAGCACTAACTCTTCCGGGACGCTACAATAACATCTACGGCTTTTGGAGCTCAGTGCAAAACTGCACACACAACAAGAAGGAGACGAAGCAGAAGAACGAAGAAGAGACATGGCGACGACGAGTAAGAAGAAGAAATACGCTTGCAAGTTCCAAAATGATTGGAAAAAAATAATTTCATTTCATCCAGGACAGCTCGAAGGGGAAGGGGTAGGCTGCCTGCACCTCAACCCCCCCACACCCCCCCCCCCCCCCCCCCCAACCCCGCAACCACGGCAATGATGACCTCCCGTTGAACGTGACATGTACGCGTCCTGTGATTGGATACTCACTGGGACCGTTAGCGGATGAATTTGAAAACACACACAGTTGATAGACAGTTGCGATAGCCAATCAGATCACAAGTTGTGGACAGTAGCCTATCTGACTAGCCTGATGTTAACGAGACTGTGATTGGATACTCACTTGTTATTCCAAAGTGAGTATCCAATCACAAGGTTCAATTTAGCAGGAAGCAGGAAGTGTTGCGCCGTAACCAGACCGGGATAGCAGAGAAGGAGAACAAAACGTTGATTAGGTGGCAGATATATATTTGCAAGGCCATTTTCAAGAAGGATATTTAAAGAGAAACTACATCTTGTGAGACGATGTCGGCCAACCCCGGAAGCTAGCTCAGCTGTTCTGGCGATGAAAAGGGTAAATAATCGCCATTTCCACTCAAATAAATATTTTTTTTTTCACTTTTAATATGTGTTTTTGCAATTTAATTTTGACTGTACCACATAAGATATGTTTTAATTGCTGAAGCGTTTTAATTTATTTTTAATGTGCCTGAAAATTAACCCGTTTTGTACCCTGTTGATGTGTTTCAAAGCTCAATAGTGTGTAAATGTGTTTCTGTATAGTATTTCTCCAGCAATGGTCATGTGGTGACATCAATGATGGTATTTTGAGAGGTAATCATTGAAGTTGGACATCACTGAAGGCCTAGGTGGGAAACGCACGGCCCGCCACTGCAGAAAGTCAACAGTTATCAACAATCAATTAGCATGTAGATTAACAAAGTTTTGAGAACTTAATACAACTGGAAATGATGCAATATGTTACCGCATATGCGAGGAACCTTTGTAATGCATTCTATAATAATTTACATACCAAATAATATATTGTAATATATATTGTCATCACAGGAGGCTGCAATATACACTATTACCACAATATAGATTTTAGGCCACATCGCCCATCACTAATGTAAAATATTCTTATTCAACCCGATTCTAAATCGAGTCATAATGTCACGCCTGGGTCGCATGGTGATGAGCGGGTCATTCTCCCAAAATGCAGCAGGAACTCCGGAGGCAAAGTGCAGGTGAGACAATGATTTACTGTCCATGAAACATGCAAAAATACAAAAGTACAAGATACAAACAAAAAGACGTGTGCCGATCACACGGGGAACAAAGGAACTAGCTAGCGTGAAAGCTTAGCATAAAAACAAGAATCAAGAATCATGGATAAAATGAGGAAGCCAGACTGATTGTGTCGAAAAACAGGAATAAGTAGCTCTCTGATTAGTGCCAGGGAGCAGGTGAGCGTCCCGAACACTAATCAGTGGCAGGTGAAACTAATCAGCACCCATGGCAACCAAAATACAAACCCAGGTGTGCTGAAAACAGAACTGAGGTAGTCAGACTAACAGAACAAAACATGATCCGGGCAATGAACTGTGGAAGGGCCTGCGGGCCTGCAGCGAAGCGGGGTGTGCCAGGACCGGCTTCGAAATCAGCGACAGGTGCGTAGATGGCCCACCTGGGCCTAGTTATCTAATCACCTGTCGCTCTGTTAAAAGGCAGCAGCCGGGAGGAGAGAGTTGTTGGAGCTGGAGCGAGACCACGAGCAAGAGCGAGAGCGACAAGAGGACACTTGCTAGAAAGCAAATTGCTGCACAATCATAAATAAAAACTATTGTAACCCTGATCCGGGCTCTCATGGTGATGCTTGGTGGTCTGGAGGACCCACGGGAAGGCAACCTCCACACGGACCATAACACATAATTTTAAAAAATTGATTAAAAAAAAAATCTAAATTTTTTTTCTTTTTTTTTTATATGAATCCATTTTTAAAAAGTATTTTTTTATGCCATCTCAATGCAACAGGTCGGAGCTTTTATCACTTGTAACCTGTTTTGAAAAAATATCATAATTATTGTACCAAATAATACATTGCGAGAATCGGTTTGAATCGAGAATCGTGTTAAATTGAGAATCGATTCTGAATTCAAATTGGCACTGCAAGAATCAGAATCGGATCAAATCTTTTGCTGCCCAGAGATTCACACCTTTAGAAATGTATGAAACATTCGATACACATACTGTAGGTATGGCCGCCTCAATGCACGGGCCCAGAGCATACACTACACTGTAAAAAATGAATGTAAAAATACAAAAAAAAATTACAGTTATATACTGTTCTTCTTAAATACAGTTAAGTACTGTACATTTTGTTGCATTTTACAAAAAATATCGACCAACAGTAAGCTACTGCACAACCTACAGTATAATACAGTATTTTTCAGACTTGTTTCTTGGGTCCGCCCACAATTCGATCTGCTCCTCTCACGCATAACACGTACTCAGGTGGAAGAAAAAGTAGTTCCCACTAAACCGTGTCACTTATACAATATTTAAATAATACTTCCCATTGTGTTGCTATTAATGATATTTTACCTCAAAACATGTACTATCAAAGAATCGACATTTTGATTTGAAAATCAATTTTAGAGCATAAAGATCTGGCACTCCTTTTATCAATATTCAAGTATCATTCCGCACATCATAACTCTGAAGTTGCCAAGTACCGATGGCTGCACGAGCGATAACCTGCTGCCACCTCCAGCTATACAATCACCTAAATCCATTCTACTGGTGTGTTTTTGATAACAAGGTAAGAGTCACTTGTAACTTGATGTGTCAATTTCTGTTTGAATTGCTTTATATATATATTTATAAAGTCCGAAATGACTTAGCATCACAGTCAGCATCACATTCACTATCGTTGACCACATGTAGCGCCGCATGCTAGTTAGCTAAGTTTTCTTCATTTTTGTCATAGTGATCATAATGTCATAGTCATCTCAAAAAGATGATAACTTGAAACATATGTGCTACGACTTGCAGCAATGTATTTGCGTATGTTAGACACATATTGTATGCCTAATGCATCGTTTAAGTGTGCTTTCCCTGAATGCAAAAGAGTTTTTTCCAACTTCTCAGCCTTCAAAACTCACAGCCGTCGCCATAAATATGGCAAGAGTAGGACTGATATGTATAGTGCAGAAGGTTTAACTTGTAATATTGTCTCATGTAGCGCGAAGTGCGGTGATATACGGCAGTGGTCCCCAACCACCGGGCCGAGAACCGATTGGTACCATGCCGCACAAGAAAAAAAAAAAAAAAAAAAAGTTTTTATTTTTGTTAAATCAACATAAAACACACAATATAAACATTATTATATGAATATAGATCAATACAGTCTACAGGGATACAGTCCTTAAGCACACATGATTGTATTTCTTTATCCAAAAAAAAAAAATACCACCCCCCCAGTTCTGGGACCCTGTTTCTACCATCTGTTGAGGTAAGAGAAGGGAACTGAACTTATTGTGGAAGACTACAATAAAAAGATGAGACAGTCAATTGCTCATCTTAACTTTGATCCTCAAAATACCCTCATTAGTCATCACGTGACTGTGAAAGGGACAACATATAAGAGCAACATGTTTGTTGTTATAGGTCGTAATGATGATGGCCTTGTTGTAGGAAAAATTAAAAAGGTTGTCATTCATAAAAATGTAACAGTGTATTTTATCACTGAGGTATATCAGGCTGTTCGTCAACCTTACATTAATGCCTATTACAATACACATAAGCATAACTTCTCTGTTAGTCAAGCAGAGCTGTTTGATTACTACCCACTGCCTGAATATTTTATTTGGGGCGTGTCCTCACTAATTCTTCACCATTCAGTCGCTATATTCTAGATTCATGTCATCCATCTGTGAGGAAATAAAAGTCATCATCCTCAGAACTTTACCCAATCTGTCTGAGGATATTGTACAACTGGTCGTCTCAACGCTGAAAACCTCAGGTGTGGAATCAAAAGCAGACCTCAAGTATGTAGAGCAGGATGAGATCAAAGACCTCTTGCCTGTTATCCAGCAAAGGAAACTTCTGGAGGCATTCAAAATGGGTAACTATCAATCTTGTGTTTGTAGTTCTCCCATTTAGTTAAAGCTACAGCAATTGTTGAGAAAGAATAACACTCAATTGACATAGAATGAATACATTCGAGTAGAGATTTGCACCTGTCAGATATTCTACAGTTCTCCCAAAAGCCTTAATGCAGTTGTATTCCAAACAATTGTTTGAATTGACATGTGTTACAGGCCTCGCACTAAGTAGCCTGGTCCCAGTGTTCGATGTAGTGTGTCCTGTTTTATAGGAATAAAAACGAGACACAAAGTGCTTGATTGCGTTGTCATCGCAGGGTGTGACCTGACTCTTTTATTAAACATTTCTTGATTTCTTTACTCTCATTTGCATTTCTATTGTGCTTTTAATCACATCCAAATAGTTTCGATAATGTAATTTCAGTTCTACATTTGTTCATTCACATCGTTAAACAATTACATCTTTACTTTTGAAATGATAAAACAAATTCACAAAAACATGGAGGATTGATCGTTACATACCCAAACACTATATTTCCTGTGTATAAGCATCACATAACGGTACTGTTGCTTTAATAAACCTCTTCATCTTACATGTTTGTACTGTATCCTGACATTGCTTCTTTTTTAATATTGCTGATTTCTTGAACGCTTTTTTCTATATTGTCACTGTCATTATAAATCAATTACAATTACACACATTGTTACCTGACTATACCTATAAAACTTCTTAACAATCACAGTTTAACTTCAACAAATCCACTGCCGCCGCCATTCCCGCCCAACCACGCGCTCACACACAAAGGGAGACATCGCTTATTGAACGTTAAAAATTTCATCACACATACACACTTTTAAACAATATACTTCGATATTTCTATATTCAGAAACGCTTATAATTGCTTGGAGACAAATGTGTTAATATTATCACACTTTACAGACCTGTTTTATAGGAATAAAAACGAGACACAAAGTGCTTGATTGCGTTGTCATCGCAGGGTGTGACCTGACTGAGACACGGAAGCACTAACAAGCACCTCCCATTTTCCTCCTTTCCTATACGAGTGCTCCCCCTGCTGGCGTGGCGGAATAACATGTCTTGTGGCATTCAGCTTGGAAACATACACTTAAACTGTGACTTTAGATATGAAAATACCTCGAACTAAATTAGGATACTCTATTTACACATTCATTTTACAAAACAATTGTGACTACTAATTGTAAGTGTCACACATGCATGCATATGGGATACATTTTGAATCTAGTGATGTATACATTTTGCTTTATTTCTATGCGTTTTAGAAACTACAACAGTCGTGCTTGATCTCCACCCCTTGCCAGATGACTTGGTACATCAAAAGTCTGCAGGCGGAAGTCTGTCTTTGTTCTCCAGTCCATTGCCTTGCTCTTCTTCATCTTCACTGGCTGGCTTTTCGCCCTTGTCAAGCTCTTCACCAGCTTCAGCACCTCCTGAGATCGGTAGGAGTTCAAACCCCGGCCGAGTCATACCAAGGACTATAAAAATGGGAGCCATTACCTCCCTGCTTGGCACTCAGCATCAAGGGTTGGAATTGGGGGTTAAATCACCAAAAATGATTACCGGGCGCGGCCACCGCTGCTGCCCACTGCTCCCCACTGCTCCCCTCACCTCCCAGGGGGTGATCAAGGGTGATGGGTCAAATGCAGAGAATAATTTCGCCACACCTAGTGTGGGTGTGACAATCATTGGTACTTTAACTTTAACTTAACTTTGTTCTCAGAGTGGAGTAAGCCAGCCCGCCATAATATCTAGTAAATGGCATGAGACCTTTCAAGTCCCATGGGATAAAATGGCTGCTGAAGTGCAATCAGCTATCGCCAACAGCAGGAGACCTGCTCCTGACAAGCGACGCCAAATGATTAGAATCCTTGTGGATGAAATGAGAAGGTAAGAGGCTAATCCAACGCGCAGTGAGTGTCTCGTAATCTGCCAAAAAATTGTTAAGCAGTACCCATGTAGTTTTGCTGATATGACACCAGAAGGTGCCATCATTAGTGGAGGTTTTACTTCATTCCTCACTCAAATGAAAACACGCATTGAGAACATCAATCGTGAAGGAACAACCAAACCACTCAGAACAAAAAGACGGTTTGGACAAATGCAGAAATATGGTATTCTTACATTTGAATTAAATGATGCTCCCAACTGCCATGTTATATTTTGTCACAAGTCATCATGGTGACCTATTTTTTCTACAGACGTCTGCCACTGCAGACTGACCCTCCCGACCAGTCCACGACTGATACTGCTGGGTAAGTGTCTCATGGAGCGCAGAACTTAAGTCTGTTTGTCTTAAAGCTAAGAACCATAATGCTCAGTCTACCCTTCCTGTGGATGAAGATGGGGAGTTGACTCTTCGTATTATCCAGCTGTTGATGGCCTATTTTGATGAAAGAAGAGATGCACTGATACTCCTTGCAGATGTAAGTTTAGCACTATTAAGCTACAAAAGCATACAAACATCTAAATTAATATTATAAATATTCTAAAATTCAATGTTTTTTTGTTATTGTTTTTCAATCTCTTACCCACCAAATTATGCAGAAATATTGTATTCCTACATTTTAATTAAATTATGCTCCCAACTGCCATGTTATATTTTGTCACAAGTCATCATGGTGACCTATTTTTTCTACAGATGTCTGCCACTGTGGAGCGGACACTGACCCTCCCGACCAGTCCACGACTGATACTGCTGGGTAAGTGTCTCATGGAGCGCAGAACTTAAGTCTGTTTGTCCTAAACGTATGTATACTATGCTCTCCTGCAGATGTATTTGTATCATTGTTGTTTTTGTCATTCCGAACATTGGAAAGTAATGATTTGCAGCAGTACACCTTCGGAGACTACATGTAAACAAAGTAAAGAGAGAGCGATATATTCTTGGGTGTGAGGTGGCCATTCCAAATACCTTTAAAATGTTACCCATATTGGATACTGTTTAGGAACATAAACTGCATTTCTTGACTGTACCATTTGCTGGTGACAAAGTCACAATAAAACGTTGGATGATCAGCATAGAAGGTGATGTCATCTGCGAAGGCGTCCAACCTAGCTTCATCTCAGGGCTTGCTGCCCTGCTTGCCACCTACTATGTGTTCAACTTGGAATGCCAAGAGGAAGGTGCTCGGACATTGGAATTTGTTCAAAGGTAAATCCTCTTGATACTGTTAAATACTGTTAGGATATTTTGCCCCTTTTCTCACCTCTGTTCAGGAATTTGACTTATCATTTCCCCAATTTTGTGCCTTAAATCAATGACTCTTCTGTTCCTTTGTGGACCTTCTTATTAGGGACCGAAGCACCAGTTTGACTCTTAGATACAGAGAAGGTAGGTAATGTGCAGGTAAAGATATGTTGACTGGGTCAAAGAAGGAAGCACCTGTTTGACCCCAGGATGCAGAAAAAGTAGGTAATTTGCAGGTAAAGATATGTTGACTGGGTGATGGCAGGAAGCACCAGCGTGACCCAAGGATGCAGAGCAAGTAGGTAATTTGCGGGTGAAGATATGTTGAATGGGTAAAGGCAAGAAGCACCAGCGTGACCCCACTATGCAGAGAAGGTAGGTAATGTGCGGGTGAAGGTATGTTCAATGGGTGAAAGAAGGAAGCGCCGGTGTGGTCGAGGCAATGCAGACAAGGTAGGTAATGTGCAGGTGAAGATATGTTGTATGGTGAAAGAAAGAAGCACCAGTGTGATCCCAGGATGCAGGGAGGGTAGGTAATGTGCAGGTAAAGATATGTTGAATGGGTAAAGCAGGAAACACCAGCTAGACTCCAGGACACAGAGAAGGTAGGTAATGTGCAGGTAAATATATGTTGAATGGGTAAAGGCAGGAAACACCAGCTAGACTCCAGGATACAAAGAAGGTAGGTAATGTGCAGGTAAAGATATGTTGAATGGGTAAAGGCCGAAAGCACCAGCGTGACCACACTATGCAGAGAAGGTAGGTAATGTGCAGGTAAAGATATGTTGAATGGGTAAAGGCAGGAAACACCAGTGTGACCCCAGGATGCAGAGAAGATAGGTAATGAGCAGGTAACGATATGTTAAATGGGTGAAAGCAGGAAACATCAGCGTAAATACACGGTCCCGTAGATGGAGAGAAAACATAAATAGAGAGAGGGATTGGGGAGGCTTTAGCATTGTCTTCCTCTCTGAATTTGTCTTAATGGGATTTAGAGCATTCACTCATCTACAGCTGTGGTTATGATTTAGGCTCACATATATCCTAAAATTGATATTAATATTTGTGCAGTGCATATTCCTAAATTAACAATGTGAGGGGAGATCTGTATCGACTGCAAGTAATTTTCAATCACAACAGAATATCTAATATGCTTTCTCTCTTTTTTTAGGCGATTCATTGGCGTTAACCCTGAGAGGGGAACAAAGGCTAGCCAGGGAAAGGTGGTGTCCTAGAAGACCGGGAAGCTGGTCCAGAAAAAGGCAGCAACTGTAAATCCTCACGTAGCCACCCTAATAAAACATCTCACAGACTTTGAGTGGGGCTTTATGTAGCCGGCAACTAAACACTTGACTCGTGTTCAGTTATTTGTCTCCAGTTTGAAATTAAGTTGACATGTTCTAAATGTTAAAATGCTTTACTGAAAATAAGAATGCACTAAATGTATATTGAATGTATTTGATGCGTTTTCAAATAATTGGTTAATAACGGCGTGGCGAAGTTGGTAGAGTGGCCGTGCCAGCAATCAGAGTGTTGCTGGTTACTGGGGTTCAATCCCCACCTTCTACCATCCTAGTCACGTCCGTTGTGTCCTTGGGCAAGACACTTCACCCTTGCTCCTGATGGGTGCTGGTTAGCGCCTTGCATGGCAGCTCCCGCCATCAGTGTGTGAATGTGTGTGTGAATGGGTGAATGTGGAAATAGTGTCAAAGCGCTTTGAGTACCTTGAAGTTAGAAAAGCGCTATACAAGTATAACCCATTTATCATTTATTTATAATAAAAGCATAAACTTGCCAGGCCATTTCTCCAGTCATTTTTATGCCAGCAGATTGCAGGGATTTTGATTTTGAAAAATTAAAAGTTCAACTCATTAACTTCTAGTGGCATTATACTGTAAAGCTCAGTCTATAATGCTTACAATTATTTTACTGTAATTTACTGTTCATGGATATTACAGTAGATACTCTAAAACAGGGGTGTCAAACGTAAGGCCCGAGGGCCGGATCAGGCCCGCGAACAGGTTTTATCCGGCCCGAGGGATGAGTTAGCTAAGTATAAAAATGAGCCAAAATTTTTGAATGAAAGAAACTGCTGTTCTAAATGTGTCCACTAGATGTCGCAATAGCAATTCTTTGTATCTTTGTAGAAGATGCTACATATGGAAAAAAAAAATAATGATACATTTTAAAAAACACATGTTAATGTACCAGTCGAGGAAAATGAGCAAACTACATAAATAACATCCTATAATTTGATTTTTATCTTGATAGATTGAAAATTGCCACCAATGAGTTGACAGATGAACATTATCACATAATTTATTTAGAAAATTTAAATAACGACAAATAAAGATAGAATACTATTAACCGCAACATGCAAGTGTAAAAAAAATATTATGATTTGAACATTTTCAGAATGTGCTTGTTCTATTATTAAACAAAGAAAACAATCTGAAGTTTTCTTTATTTTTAATTTATTGTGTCGTGATTTTACCAGTCCGGCCCACTTGGGAGTAGATTTTTCTCCATGTGGCCCTCAATCTAAAATGAGTTTGACACCCCTGCTCTAAAATAACAGTGTAATGCCGCTAAACAGATGACAGTATTATGCTGTGAAGCGTATATTTGATACAGCACAGTACTGTGATACCTTTTACAGTAATAAACTGTAGTGATAAATCACAGTATGTGTGCTGTAGAAAAACAGTATTATACTGGAACCATTAGCTGCCAGTAGGTTACTGTAATTAAACGGTGAAATTTTTTACAGTGTAGGTACAGTAGCAGCTATTGTGCTTGTTTGTATAACCATCCATCCATCCCATCCATTTTCTACCGCTTGTCCCGTTCGGGGTCGCGGGGGGTGCTCGAGCCTATCTCAGCTGCATTCGGGCGGAAGGCGGGGTACACCCTGGACAAGTTGCTACGTTAAAGTGCAATATAAGTGTGATGACCGCTACTTGCACCCATTTCCAGTAAACTGCTGGCGTTGCTGCTTTTCTCTGTCTTTGCCTCCAAGTTACTGCAGGACTTGGCGTTGAGGTGAAGCCGTAATCAGCCCAACTCATCATACTTGGACCCAGACGTTGATGATTGCAGACGCAGATTAGAGTAGCTGTTATGTTTTGGGGCTCCCATCGCAGCGTTTTATAGTAAAAAAAAAAAAAAGGGTTTTCACAATAAAGGTGCATTTGGTTTAATGCCACTAATTTTGTATTTTGTTTTTGTCGCAGGCATTGAAGAGTTGTAAACATTTAATGGGAATGTGTGTATGGAGGGGTGACGTGTCGGAAGCAAGCAGAGACTCTGCTGCACTGAGCATAATTGTAGGGCCAAGGTCAAGGTCACAGCAGGCTGCCTTCCCGCCAGAGGTAACATGAACCAACAACGCACACGCTGCAAAGTCCTTCTGATCGCCAGCCTGGGTGTGAACAAACATTTGCCCTTCTGCTGCTGAAAACAGAAATCTTAAAGCTGCTGTTTTTTCCAGGCTATTGAGTTTTTTTTCCTCTTAAAATAGGTCAAACCCATTTAATTTGTTCCCGCTCGCCGTACGTTGACAATATATTGACTAACTAATGAAGCCCTGGATGCATAACAAAAAATAATGAACACGTGGACCATCAATGTTCTAATCATTAAACTGTGCTTATCATTTCAATTGATCATTTACATGTGTGTAATCTTTAGACCAGGGGTGTCAAACTGGTTTTCATTGAGGACGACATTACAAGCATTTATTAATGGTAGGAGAAGGGTTGCACAATTCTAGAAAAAATGTCAATCATTATTTCCTTGCTTAGACAATTATTTTCCACACGCATGCATAGACACATACATTATTTTGTTTTTTCTTTACAATCCTAATGTGGTGTAAGTGTGAAGGTGCCTGCCGGCTGACATTAAAAAGACATATCCATCTCTCCAAGCGAAGAGAAGCACTGGTCCAGTGAATAGACTGTATGTTAATGTAAATGTATAATTGCCTCAAACTTAGTATATTTTTACTGATGTATAAATGACTTTAAAATCGTAAGTCAATGTAACAAAAAGATATTTAGGCTAGGCGCGTCCAAATCCAATATTGATATCGAATATCGGTCCGATATCAGCAAAAAAAACAAGCATGGCCAGAGACAGGAGCAGACCCAACAAAGCAACTAAGAGAGCTGACTCCACCCTCGGCCGCCCGCTAACTCTCGGCCAGTGTCCAGTCTGCATGGATGAGCAAGAATACGTTTAAGGAGACTGAGGTGTCCGATAACTGCTCATTCAGCCAAGACTCTGTGAAGCTTGTCTGTCCCGGCGCTCAGCGCTAGCTCTATGTATGTATTTATTTACTGATATCAAACATTTTTTAAATCTTGTTGCATAATTAGATAAAATAATTCATTAATCAGATCAAATACATTATTTGCTATCAAAATGGATCGAACAAATACAATGAAGATGAAGTGATGCATTATTTGGCGGGCCACGCAAACATTAGTTTGACAGCAGTGCTTTGGACGAAATAATGCTATATTAGTGTATTTTGTCATGTAAAATACATTTTTTGCACTCCAACCGATAAAACAATAAAATGTAGAATTTCTTAGGTTTTGATATTCATGTTAAGATGTCAAAAATCTACCCTTCTGGTATTATTAATTTAGGTGGATAGTTTAAAAGCCAAGTGAAATACACGCTGCAGTAAACCCTCATTTATGGCATAACCGTATTAAATGAATTGCCACAAAGTGAGAATTATTCATTACGAATGGGATATTTTCATAGCTAAAGCATAAAAAAAACATTATGAATACCTTAATTCAGCACTCTAGACATGAAATAACACTAGTAAAGGTGGGACTGGTTACAGCCTGAGGCTGAGCCAATTGGTGGCCACGATACTGAACAGCGCACTTTGATTGGTTTAGTCTCCTCTAGTAGCCAATACTAATGTTGTATTGATATTTTTGTTCATTTAGCCATTTTTATGGTTGAAAAGGCTACATTTAGACCCCAAAATTGTAGAATATGCTTAGAAAAAATCACATGGTGCTTCACATGGTTAAAACACAAACGGTATGCGTGCTAAAAAGCGTATTTACATTTGAATCACCATTATTATTTATTGCGATACTAAATCGATTCACAATTTTTAAGAATCAATTTTAAAAATGTGCTTTTGTTTTTTTTAAATACGTTTTTTATGCCATATCCACGCTTACTATCTGCACGTCATACATCAGCAGCCACGAGTTGCTTTTGTAACATGCAAACTGTTTTGAAAAGGTTTCATTCTAACTTGTGTGCCAAATGATATACTGCGAGAATCGGTTTAAATCGAGAATCGTGTTGGATGGAAAATCGATTCTGAATCGAATCATCCCTCCAAGAATCAGACTCGAAGTTGTTGAAAGAGTCACATCCACAACAATAGTACAATCAAATGTCCGCCTATATCATGATGAAAAAACATAAACGTAGCAAATAAAATAATATGATATACAATGATAACATTAATAAGGGATTATTACCGTAACGCACGCCTGAACAAATGTGTCTTTTATCTGTCTTTTGAAAATGTCCATCCAAGGGGTAGCTCTCGGCTCATATAGAAGTGTATTCCACGATTTAGCAGCAACTTGGACCTGTCACATCAGTCATGACTTGTATTTTCAAATGTTTGGTGATTTAGTCCCTGTCTAGCGCTCTTATTTCTAGTTTCGTCTTCCTATTTTGTGCGTTGCCCTGCAGTGACTTTATCCTGTCCTCTGAGCGCTGTGTCCTTCACATGCTCTTGATTGGCGATCAATGGACTCACCTGTCCCTGATCGCGAATAAAGAGCGTTTATATTCCAGCCTCTCCTGCCACATAATTCTGGATCAATGCAATGTTCATGTGGATGTGTGTGTTGTTATGCTGTTTCATGTTTTGTCATGCTTTATTAGACACATGCCATTGCTTTCTTTTTTTACAAAGCTTTTCCTATGCTTCCTGTGCATTTCCCTGTGTTACGGCACATGCACAGTCATCCTTTCATTCCTCAGCACGCGCCGGGGAGTGCACCGCGGGACACGCCCATACACGCTCTGCTTCTGCTGCCACGCAATCATCAATCAACACACCTGCTGGTGATGAGACCACTCCCCATAAAAGCTAGTGTGTCCAGCGATCCAGTGCTGGAACATAGTTGTCTGCTTGCAGTAAGCTTCAAGTCTCTGGCTCTTCACCTTGTTTTGCTCGCTCTCAGTGTCCTTCCGCCCTTGTGCTCATTTGTCCTTGTCGTTTCCCTTGTTTCCTCAGAATTCCCTCCGTCGCCTTGGAAGTGAGCTGTGCACCTCAATTCCTTGGACCACCCTCTATATTCTGACTGCCTCCCTCGATCCACGACCCCCGCTTTGGACACGGACCTCTTGACGCCTCTCTCCAGCCCCACAGACCTCCCGCTTGTCGCCTTCTCACTCAACACGCATATATATATATATATATATTTATTTATTTTTTTTGCCTTTTGGTTCATGAGCCTTTGGGACTGTGTGACAAGGGGTGGCACTTTCGTGACTTCTGCAGTGCTTTTTTGTGGACTTCTGGATCTGTCTCCCGGGAGCCTTTTGGCCATGGAGACTAGCTGCTGAATGAGCAGGTATCGGACACCTCAGTCTCCTTAGACGCATCCTCGCTCATCCATGCGGACTGGACACTGGCCGAGTTAGTGGGCGGCCGAGAGTGGAGTCGTCTCTCTTGGTTGCTTTGTTGGGTCTTCTCCTGTCTTTGGCCATGCTCCCTCCACCCCAGCAGACGATGGCGTGGAAAAACAGCAGAGGCCACCACAGTTTACAAACCCCATTTCCATATAAAGTGGGAAATTGTGTTAGATGTAAATATAAATGGAATACAACAATTTGCAAATCCTTTTCAGCCCATATTCAATTGAATGCACTACAAAGACAAGATATTTGATGTTCAAACTCATAAACTTTTTTTTTTTTTTTGCAAATATTAATTAACTTAGAATTTCATGGCTGCAACACGTGCCAAAGTAGTTGGGAAAGGGCATGTTCACCACTGTGTTACATGGCCTTTCCTTTTAACAACACTCAGTAAACGTTTGGGAACTGAGGAGACACATTTTTTAAGCTTCTCAGGTGGAATTCTTTCCCATTCTTGCTTGATGTACAGCTTAAGTTGTTCAACAGTCCGGGGGTCTCCGTTGTGGTATTTTAGGCTTCATAATGCGCCACACATTTTCAATGGGAGACAGGTCTGGACTACAGGCAGGCCAGTCTAGTACCCGCACTCTTTTACTATGAAGCCACGTTGATGTAACACGTGGCTTGGCATTGTCTTGCTGAAATAAGCAGGGGCGTCCATGGTAACGTTGCTTGGATGGCAACATATGTTGCTCCAAAACCTGTATGTACCTTTCAGCATTAATGGCGCCTTCACAGATGTGTAAGTTACCCATGTCTTGGGCACTAATACACCCCCATACCATCACAGATGCTGGCTTTTCAACTTTGCGCCTACAACAATCCGGATGGTTCTTTTCCTCTTTGGTCCGGAGGACACGACGTCCACAGTTTCCAAAAACAATTTGAAATGTGGACTCGTCAGACCACAGAACACTTTTCTACTTTGTACCAGTCCATCTTAGATGAGCTCAGGCCCAGCGAAGCCGACGGCATTTCTGGGTGTTGTTGATAATTGGTTTTCGCCTTGCATAGGAGAGTTTTAACTTGCACTTACAGATGTAGCGACCAACTGTAGTTACTGACAGTGGGTTTCTGAAGTGTTCCTGAGCCCATGTTGTGATATCCTTTACACACTGATGTTGCTTGTTGATGCAGTACAGCCTGAGGGATCGAAGGTCCCGGGCTTAGCTGCTTACGTGCAGTGATTTCTCCAGATTCTCTGAACCCTTTGATAATATTATGGACCGTAGATAGTGAAATCCCTAAATTCCTTGCAATAGCTGGTTGAAAAAGTTTTTTCTTAAACTGTTCAACTATTTGCTCGCGCATTTGTTGACAAAGTGGTGACCCTCGCCCCATCCTTGTTCGTGAATGACTGAGCATTTCATGGAATCTACTTTTATACCCAATCATGGCACCCACCTGTTCCCAATTTGCCTGTTCACCTGTGGGATGTTCCAAATAAGTGTTTGATGAGCATTCCTCAACTTTATCAGTATTTATTGCCACCTTTCCCAACTTCTTGGGGGCGGTATAGCTCGGTTGGTAGAGCGGCCGTGCCAGCAACTTGAGGGTTGCAGGTTCGATCCCCGCTTCTGCCATCCTAGTCACTGCCGTTGTGTCCTTGGGCAAGACACTTTACCCACCTGCTCCCAGTGCCAACCACAATGTAAAGTGCTTTGAGTCACTTGAGAAAAAGCGCTATATAAATGTAATTCACTTCACTTCTTTGTCACGTGTTGTTGGCATCAAATTCTAAAGTTAATGGTTATTTGCAAAAAAAAATGTTTTTATCAGTTTGAACATCAAATATGTTGTATTTGTAGCATATTCATCTGAATATGAGTTGAAAATGATTTGCAAATCATTGTATTCCGTTTATATTTACATCTAACACAATTTCCCAACTCATATGGAAACGGGGTTTGTATGTTTCTTTTACTTTTTATTCATAGCTGTATGTAGAAGTGGCTGGTTGCATCAGCTCTGCTCTTTTAATGTCTTTAATGTCCTTTGTGTACTTTGATGTTTGATGTTTCCCTCTTACACACATGTAAGAGAGATGTGTGCTATGGCTATGAGTTGTTTTTTTCCCTTGGCCTCAGTCTAGACCCCCCCTCCAGGGGCCCAGGCTTAGACCGATTTTTTTTTCTCACGCCCCCAAACCCCCCCATTGTTTACCTGTATCTCGCCTTTTTTGTAAGGGGCGCCGGAAGTTGGCAGACCCGTTAGCGATCCTGTTCTTTCTCTCTGTAATGTTTGTCTGATCTTGAATGGGATTGTGCTGAAAATTTTAATTTCCCCTCGGGGATTAATAAAGTATTTCTGATTCTGATTCTGATTCTTACAACAATTCCTGGTAATATTCATTGTAACGCTTCACATAGTCCTGCAGCATACACACTCCACCGCATCATCAAGCTCACAAATAAACTGTTGACCTTTACCTCTGTCGCTGTGTCGTCTCCTTCCCCCGCCACACGTAACACCCGGCTGCACTAGCTTAGTGTTCAGAATTAAAGACTCTTCGTACATGCACGTGTCCGCATCTTGGGGTTACAACTACTGCGACCGCGATGAAAAATCATACCTAGCTGCGATGGGACAAATGCAGAGGACAAATTTCACCACATCTAGTGTGTGTGTGACAATCATTGGTACTTTAATCTTAATCTTAATCGTGATTAATTTTGACTCAAATATGAACAAAATGCTATTAATCACGATTAAATATTTTATTTGTTCGTCATCCCTAGTCTGAATTTGTGAGCATTGGCTAGTTTCCTTATCAACTTCAGTTATGTGGACAACCGCTTATGTTGTCTTCAATCAGCCAGTCTGAGTGGAATCGACATAAACAGGTTTCACCGCATTATGGATGATTTTCCTAGTAGAGACACATGAGAAGTACAGTCTTAGGAGAAGGTTAAGTTCCATAAAAATAATAACAATTGAGACTAATGTTCTAAATATTGTTTTCCAAGAATTGTTATCTAGTGTCAAACCGACGCCCGTGTTTATTGGGGTTTTTTTTGGAAGCGCTGCCTGGTGAACAGACTTCAAAAAGCAACATAAGTTATATATAGGTTCCTTTCCATCTCTTCTAGAAACCGCTTGTAGCTGAACTGTCATTCCTGTCACACGGATGCAGATGTGCTGCTGCATTCTCAAACAAACCCTGCAGAGATGTCAACAGACAGTGTAAATCATCAAACATTGCGCAGAGCACGTGTTGAGGTCTGATTTGGTGATTAGTCGAGGCGCAGGGTCAAAGAACGGTCAGCCAGGATTTTGTTTGATCAAGTACAGCTCAAAGGCTCACTACCTATTTTGTGCTGTGACACAATAATGGCAGAGAAACAACATCATAGATTTTGCTAATGAGCACAGAGAGCTAATACAATCATACAATAATGAAAAAGAACAGTGGCAATGTTCCATACCAGGGATTCTTAAACTGTGGTACGGTACATGGGTGAATAGAAGAAAACTACTCATTCCACCCTGGGAAAAAAAATCTGAATAAATTGCAAAAATCTGACCTTTAGCAACGACTGGACAACAAAGTAAGAATTTTCTACCCCATGCGAGTGCTCGAGTCATTGTTTCCTGGTGGACCTTTTAAGCAACGGACACATTGATCCAGACAAGCAGCAACGCAACAATGGTAAAAATCCCAGTAAGCTTCATCAAGAAACTTGGTCAAACATTTGTAAGTAGATATCATTTGTGCAAAAATAAATTCAGTTTGTTTTGCATTGAAATTGCTGACTTTGTGTTGTCTTTTTTTATTCGTGGTTGTGTTGTTTTTTGTCTGAGAGTAACGATCAAACCTCGTTTAATACATGTAGTGCTAAATTTGACCAGTAGAGGACGGCAACGCTAATAGAGATAAGTCACATACAATGTTTGGTGTGTGAATGTTGTGTAATTTCTATATGTGTTAACATTTGTAGTTTATTGTTTGAATACATCAACATTAAACCTTCTATTTTATTTATGTAAAATACACAAAGGACATTGTTTCTGTAAAATACACAATTGATGTTATATTTTTGTTATGTTTATTTTATGTTTATATTCTCAGTTTTACAAACCTAAATGAAGGAAGAAGTATAAAGAAATAAAACTATGGAAGGAAAATAATTCAAAAGAAGGAACATCAACCTCAACAAAAACTAGATCTTATTTTTATTCATATTGCAAACTATCTGCACACGCTAGAAACAAGTAGCGAGGGCAGAATAATGAAATTATTGATAGTGCAGTGTTAAAGCCGATTTTTATTTATTTATGTATTTATTTGACAGGGACAGTACAATTAAACATTGCTACCCACAGGTAACCGATGTCAAAGTATATACGACTTCTAGCCACAGGCTAATTTGCAACGCTTGTTCCTGGTTAGGCTTTTAAAAAAAAGTTGAGAAAAGTGTAAAACACATACAAAAAGAGTAAAACAAGTACACAAATAAAAACAAATTGAAAATAATTGGCCCCATTTGTCCATACTACACCCAGTTCTAGTGCTCACACTTCTGATTTTCCTTAAGCCACTTTTTCAGTTTGATGTGTTTACTTTGCAATTAGGTAAATGCAGTCTCGAAACATCCACATTTCGATGTCCGGCCCCTGAGCCCTTGGGCTCTTGAAATTACGGCCCTCTTCATTATGTAGTTGAACAGCCCTGTGGTACGCTGAAGAATCGCTTGACTAAAGTGCAGTGTTTTATTTTCCTATATTCAAACAAAGTGTTCCTATTCAAACTGTCTGTAATGTTACAGTTGCCAAAATATTAAATATTCTTGTTAAATAAAACCTCTGCCTTGGTTTTAATGAATACTTAAACCTACTTTGCTACTGTATTTTAATGTCGGCCATTATGGTAGTACTTAGAGAGCCAAATGTTTTCTGAGGTGGTACTTGGTTAAAACAAATGACAACCACTCTTCTCTGCTGTAAATTCACTGCACTCGTCATTACTGTTCGTACACCTGCACAATATACAGTCTCTCAAGAATTTGCGATGTTATGCCAGCAACTTGATGAGTGTTCCAGGTTTGAATCCTGCTTCCACCATCCTAGTCTCCGCCGTTGTGTTCTTGAGCAAGACACTTTACCCACTTGCTCCCAGTGCCACCCACACTGGTTTAAATGTATCTTAAAGATGTAGATAATGACTTTGACTATGTAAAGAGCTTTGACTCTTAGGAAAAAAAGCACTATATAAATATACAGTAATTCACTTTACATCAATGTGGAGGGAGAGAGTGATCAGCGCGCCTGCAGGAGCAAAGGTCACCGCCTCTGTCCATGGTGCTGAAGACCGAGCACCATCATACGGGGGCGTGGCAGTGCTGACGGCGAGACACAGCTGGCAGGTGATTAGATTTCCCAGGTGCTACGAGTTGTCTAATCACCTGTTGTCTTTAACAGTAGCGGTCGGGAACAGCAGGAGGAGGAGGGTTGGAGAGTTGGAGAGGAAGACGACAGACTGAAAAGTCAAGACAGCAAAATATATTGATGGTTAATAAACCTTGTTCAACTCTGAACGGCAGACTCCGGTGAAAGTGTGTGATCAGCGGCACTCGACACAATCAATTTACACAAATTCCGCCAATCAAATTTGTGACTGAGCAGTGTTCAAACACATCTATTTCTTGTGTTGACAAAAAATGTACAGCAACATGTAGCAATATCTCAACTGGGGGTATGCCAAGCGTTCAGTGATCAGTGTTGCAAGATTTTCATGAAAAAGTATGTGATTGCCATTGCCAATGAATACCTTTCAATGCCGATCACAAACACAGATCCTCTCTGGCTGACAATAACTTTATTTCTAGCAGCAAGCATCTAACTATGTATATCCATACACAGCGTGGAGCCGCTTCCCTAAATCAATAATAATCACCTCCATTGCAGCAAATAAACCGCATTGCTGAGTGACTTAAGTATCATGATCAATTAACATTATCACTGGAGGATGAGGCTAAACATGTTCCTGAGAGAAATCCAGTAGCAGGCGTGCTAATAGCTAAGTTAACATTGAACAACACCAAGAAACAAGTGTGAATAGGACCACGTTGCAGCAGGAAGTAAGCAGTTATTAACAGGAAATTAACAAGTAGATTATTGAGAGGATAATACAACAACTGTTGGTGTGTCAGAATTGTCAGTCAATACACGAAATGTAAGAGGAGGATCCGATCGATATACAAATAGGTGGTGTTGATACCAAGGGTAATATCAGTGTATGATTGATCCGAGATATTTTTATTTTCTCAAAATCATTTTGTTTTGTTTTTGTTAATGTTTACAATGAATTCCCTGGACACAGGAGGCCTTTGAGGGCATTTAAACTATTTAATTTAATTGAATTGTTTTCAATTTACTAAATATGTCTAAACTAAAACTAAATATCAATTTACTAAATATGCTGTAAAGAACAACGTAAAATGTATTGTCATTTTTATTAATTTGATGGGTATGTGATGCCTTCACAATGTGGAATATATATGTTTTTTTTTGTCAATCGCTTTTTATTGACAGAGGTTATAGCCGTTTTCCATCCATGTTAGTGTAAAGACAGAATTGAAGAGCGGAACTAATGTGTAGTGAAGTAGTTGCCCGTAGGTCCCTTTTTAGGTGTGGGTATTTCCTCCCCCAACCCTCAGAGGAAACTTGGGAAGCTTCAAGGATTGTTCGTGTCTTCACTCTTCTTAAACATTGCCTGTGTTTTCCAGGTTAGTAATGTTGTGAACTATCTCAAATGTAAACATTTGATAATTAAACACCCTACAATTCAAATGTAATATGGTTCAGCGACAGAGATTGATGTTTTAGTGCCTTTAGACTTTAATACCACCGTGTGTTAGCATCTAGCAGCTAGCTCTTCTGTGAGTGTGGGTCAGTTGAGAGCAGTTAACCCTTTTTATGCCAACCGAAGAGCACTGCAGTGTGTATATATAGTTCTGTGTTGTAGAGAAATACTCTTCTATCTCTATCTCACACAAGGTCATATTATTATCTGTGTAAATATGTTATTGTTGTTTCTTATATTTGTAAATAGATAATGAACAGAGTGATGTGGATACATTTTGTTTGACTCCAAGTATACTTCCCAAGGACATTTCATGTCTAAATGATACTTCCCCATTTGTAAAAGAGTCTATTACTCAAGATGTTTCTGTAAAAACAATATATAGAAATGTGAATATACAGTAGTATATACCATTATAATAGCTATTGTGCTATGTAGAATATATGTTTTAAAAATGTAATAATGAATTTAGAGAATAATAATTATATTGTTATTGTGGATTATAGGAAATATATATAATGTGTAATAAAGAGAGGAAACTTGGGAAGCTTCAAGGATTGTTCGTGTCTTCACTCTTCTTAAACATTGCCTGTGTTTTCCAGGGGTTAGACTATGAACACAACCTTTTGTCTACTGAACTCACACGCCTGTGAGCCTGGTAACAGGTAGTTTGCTGTAAAATCATAAGTCAAGCAGATATTTAAGTATTTATTTTTATTTAGACAAAAACTTTTTGGAAAGTATGATAATGTACTGTAATATTTGCTGCAATATTGAATACTATTCAAGTTTAAAAGGTGTGCAATTTCATGCAGTACATACATTTTTCCTGTCAAAATGAAAAAAATTAATTCTATTTAGTGAGAAAATATTAAGGACTTCATTGTCACATATTTCCAGGTGTTTGTGGGTGAGATCAAATGACGTCCCGGGCCAGATCTGGCCCCCGGGCCTTGAGTTTGACACCTCTGGTATAAATGAATGAAAGTGAACACAAATCTCGTGCTATGAAGACCGTGAAGTAGCTGACCTTAACCCCAACTTTCTACAATCAATCTAAAAGTCATGAGTAGAAACGTGTACTCATATTGTGACAGCTTGCAGGACGAAATCATAATAACCTAAGGAGAATTTAATGCGGGGGGATGACTGCGGAGTGACTCACGATGTATGTTGCGCCCCACGGATGTGTGCCAAGCAACAACCGGAACAACTCTCAACAAATGTCTCTTAATTGGAAAGAATTTCAGTCAGTCTGTGATGTTGTTGCCTCTTAAGGCAGGCAAACATTAACAACCAGTGATGTCAAACTTGAACATTTTTACATCAGATTAATCACAGGGTGGCATAGGATTAAATTCCCCATTAAGAGGGCCAACATGCTGCTTAGCGTCTTCCAGAGGTGGGACCAAGTCATTGCTTTGCAAGTCACAAGTAAGTCTCAAGTCTTTGCCCTCAAGTCTCGAGTCAAGTCCCGAGTCAAGACAGGCAAGTCCCGAGTCAAGTCCAAAGTCAAGACTGGAAAGTCTCAAGTCAAGTCCCAAGACCTGCATTTTGAATTTTGAGTCCTTTCAAGTCCTTTTAACCACAGACTAATATATTTACACAGATTGTGTATGCTTTTAAAACGCTGTATTTATTTATTAAAACAAGTGCATTTGAAATTGCAGGAAAAAAAATAGTGCTGACATTGCACTTCATAATATCACTATTATCCAGTCATTTTAAACATTTAACTCATTCCTTTACAGAATAAACACATTTGAAAATAAAGTGCAACTGTACTTATTTGCACAAAAGTGTTAACATTGTATTTCCATGGCATATTGCATTGTAACTAGTTCCACAGCAGTTTCTATCCTGTTCTTACTTTATCTCATTGATCTCATCTCATACTGTATGTGTGTTGATGTGTGCGTACATATGAAAAACATAACAAAAACATGAACAAAACAATGAACAGAGTTGTACTTTTTAGATGTCAGGGCCCTATGCAATATGTACACATATTCTTAAGATAGTATACATTTCACTGACCTTTATTTGACTATGTTTGTGTTTTTGTAGGTGGCTAAAATACGCGGTGCTGCTGACCGCCGTCTAACGTTATGTTACTGTGTGTGATACATTGACTAACGTAACGTTATGTGTAGGTACCTCATGCAGCCCTGCTTAAAAAAAATCACTTGACAAAAAGTATGAATGAGGTAGCGAACTGCAGTGGACGCAACATATTGCCGTGTTTGCAATGACGTTATAACCATAGACATCTTATAAGTAGACGCAGCATTGGCTGCTGCAATTTGGCCGCCATCTTGAAGTGGTGATGAGGAGCCGGCGAGCAGCCTAAACTGACAGTTGACAGGTAGAAAACAAAGATGGTGTTCAGCGTTTTCCTACTCAAATGAACGGACTGTTGAAAATAGGAATCGGGTGATTACTTTTCACAAGTAAGATTTAACATTAATGTACTACTGGTTGTATTTTATGAAAATAATATTACCACAGAGTTGAGAAGGAGCAAAGATCTTTAATATTTCTATGTGAAAATCACAAAGAAATCTTCTGGGGGAGGATGACCCCCTTACAGGGGTTTGGTTTACAAACTTTCAGCCCCACCTAAAACAAAATTCACCAGCCGCCACTGATTATGATGCATTCTCATTTTAGGCAAAATATAAGACAATACTTTCTTAACAGTATAATTGTAACCAGGAATAAGTCTTCAAGTAACAATATTCAAATACTAACATTGTTGGGTAAGACAGAATTTGGTTTTATTCTGAATCCAGTGAAACAGATTGGTGGTTTTAGCTGATATAAAGAGTTTCAGGTGTTTATATATGTTTATGTTGAAGTATTTGGCAGACGCTTTTATCCAAAGCGACATACACTACCGTCCAAAAGTTTGGGGTCACATTGAAATGTCCTTATTTTTGAAGGAAAAGCACTGTACTTTTCAATGAAGATAACTTTAAACTAGTCTTAACTTTAAAGAAATACACTCTATACATTGCTAATGTGGTAAATGACTATTCTAGCTGCAAATGTCTGGTTTTTGGTGCTATATCTACATAGGTGTATAGAGGCCCATTTCCAGCAACTATCACTCCAGATTTCTAATGGTACAATGTGTTTGCTCATTGGCTCAGAAGGCTAATTGATGATTAGAAAACCCTTGTGCAATCATGTTCACACATCTGAAAACAGTTTACCTCGTTACAGAAGCTACAAAACTGACCTTCCTTTGAGCAGATTGAGTTTCTGGAGCATCACATTTGTGGGGTCAATTAAACGCTCAAAATGGCCAGAAAAAGAGAACTTTCATCTGAAACTCGACAGTCAATTTTTGTTATTAGAAATGAAGGCTATTCCACAAAATTGTTTGGGTGACCCCAAACTTTTGAACGGTAGTGTACATAAAAAATACATATAAAACAATGACTGTAAACATGATCATTTAAGGGAAGAATGTAATACAAAATATCAATACAAAGTGTCAAGACAGAATAAACTCTCTGCTGCTGCAGCACCAGAGATACAGTCTATAAGATATATAGATATCTAATGTATTCATACATTGTTTATGTAGGATATACGCATGTATATATAACCTAATCATATTGTTTCTTCAATTTAAAAATAGCTAACCGTTTTTTTCCCCTTTCTCTGGGATTATATTCCCAGTTTTGATCTCGGACGTCTGGTCACTTATAGCGTATAAGAATATTATATTACTGTTAAGCAAACTATGAATAATAAAACACGCCAAAACATGTGCCCTTTATCATAGCTACACGTATGACAAAAAAGCGCGTGAAAATCAGTGGTATTCAGTGAGGTAAGATGAATTAAATGCGCTGACAGTTCATTGCTCCTGCCAAATGAATTGCACTAGTGGAGCGGATCACCACTCCAAGATGGCGGCCCCGCGTCTCGTCTGCGCCTTTAGGCAGTAGCGCACCATGCTGCGTACCCTTATAAGATGTCTATGGTTATAACGTTAGCAGTGAGTTTACAGCCTCACTGATTTAACTACACAGCAAATAAAAGTCACGTTACTTAGCCAATAAACGTTAGCTTACATTCAAAACTTACCCTTCTTTGTGCAACTTCAAATGTCGAACGAAGTTGGAAGTTGTTGCGTCTCCGTCTATAATATTCGAACTGCATGATTTGCAAAGGGCTATTCGTTTTTTGTTGACCGAGTCGTAGTTTTAATACCCCAACGAAATTAACTTTGGCCTAATAATTGTTTGTCACTGCCGCATTGTTTGACAATTCTTCTTCATTGGTTGTCCTGCAATTTGATTGGATGAGAGCTGTGGGATGAAAACAGCGTAGATCTAATTTGATTGGCTGTTGTACTGAGAGCACACCAGCTGACAGGAACAACACGCTGATAGACACAGACGAAGAAAAGGAAAAATACGGAGCGGCGCGCTCCCAAATAACTTTTTAATCTTTGGGTTTTGGGGAAAGTAGCAAGTCATGTCAAGTCAAAAGGCTCAAGTCCAAGTGAAGTTACAAGTCATTGATGTTAAAGTCCAAGTCGAGTTACAAGTCTCTTTACATTTTGTCAAGTCGAGTCCAAAGTCATCAAATTCATGACTCGAGTCTGACTCGAGTCCAAGTCATGTGACTCGAGTCCACACCTCTGGCGTCTTCCATATTTATTTGCTCCTGGAGTCTGTCACGACCTGATCTACTGCTCTACACCTCTGGCTGAATTGGAGATCTGCTGCTTGTAAACACGTTGTGGTGCTTTGTGTGTGACTTTAAAAACTGACCATTTATTCTTGTATCACAGGATGGGTACCCAATTTGGTACAAAACCCAAAACCAGTGAAGTAGGCACGTTGAGTAAATGGTAAGAGAAAACAGAATACAATGATTTGCAAATCCTTTTCAACCTATATTCAATTGAATAGACTGCAAAGACAAGATACTTAACGTTCGAACTGGTAAACGTTGTTATTTTTTGCAAATATTAGCTCATTTGGAATTTGATGCCTGCAACATGTTTCAAAAAAGCTGGCACAAGTGGCAAAAAAGACTGAGAAAGTTGAGGAATGCTCATCAAACACTTACAGTATTTGGAACATCCCACAGGTGAACAGGCTAATTGGGAACAGGCGGGTGCCATGATTGGGTATAAAAGCAGCTTCCATGAAATGCTCAGTCATTCACAAACAAAGATGGGGCGAGGGTCACCACTTTGTGAACAAATGCATGAGCAAATTCTCGAACAGTTTAAGAACAACATTTCTCAATAAGCTATTGCAAGGAATTTAGAGATTTCACCATCTGCGGTCCGTAATATCATCAAAAGGTTCAGAGAATCTGGATAAATCATTGCACGTACGCAGCAAGGCCGAAAACCAACATTTAATGCCCGTGACCTTCGATCCCTCAGGCTGCACTACATCAAAAACCGACATCAATGTGTAAAGGATATCACCACATGGGCTCAGGAACAGTTCAGAAAACCACTGTCAGTAATTACAGTTCGTCACTACATCTGTAAGTGCAAGTTAAAACTCTACTATGGAAAGCAAAAGCCATTTATCAACAACACCAAGAAACGCAGCCGGCTTCGCTGGGCCCGAGCTCATCTAAGATGGACTGACGCAAAGTAGAAAAATGTTCTGTGGTCTGACGAGTCCATATTTCAAATAGTTTTTGGAAACTGTAGACGTCGTGTCCTCCGGACCAAAGAGGAAAAGAACTATCCGGACTGTTATAGGCGCAAAGTTCAAAAGCCAGCATCTGTGATGGTATGGGGGTGTTTTAGTGCCCAAGGCATGGGTAACTTACACATCTGTGAAGGTACCATTAATGCTGGAAGGTACATACAGGTTTTGAAGCAACATATGTTGCTTTTCAAGCAATGTCTTTTGGATGGACGCCCCTGCTTATTTCAGCAAAACAATGCCACACCACATTCTGCATGTGTTAACTGCGTGGCTTCATAGTAAAAGAGTGTGGGTACTAGACTGGCCTGCCTGTAGTCCAGACCTGTCTCCCATTGAAAATGTGTGGCGCATTATGAAGCGTAAAATACCACAACGGAGACCCCGGACTGTTGAACAACTTAAGCTGTACATCAAGCAAGAATGGGAAAGAATTCCACCTGAAAAGCTTCAAAAATTGGTCTCCTCAGTTCCAAACGTTTACTGAGTGTTGTTAAAAGGAAAGGCCATGTAACACAGTGGTAAAAATGCCCCTGTGCCACCTTTTTTGCAATGTGTTGCTGCCATTAAATTCTAAGTTAATGATTATTTGCCAAAAAAAAAAAAGTTTTTCAGTTCCAACATTAAATATTTTGTCTTTGCAGTCTATTCAATTGAATATAAGTTGAAAAGGATTTGCAAGTCATTGTATTCTGTTTTTATTTACGATTTACACAACGTGCCAACTTCACTGGTTTTAGTTTTGTACTTTTATCGATCAAATTCCGTCTGTATTACCAGGCATCAGTACATGTAAAATCAAAGGGTTCCATATTTTGATACATTTGTTGCACATGACATCATGCCTGATAGAAAACACTCAAACGTACAGTAAGGCTCCGTTTTTCATAATGCACTTGCTCAATGTTAATTTACAATAAATTTGCCATTGACATGCTAATGAATAGCATTAACGATTTTACATGGCGATTTCAACACTTTCAAATTTGGTATTGAAAACTAAAAATACGATGCAAGTAACAATCAAACAGCTGGGGTGAAATAAGAATTAATCATAGTATAAACACTTTGTAGGGCGCAATAAAGGACTAAATTCAGCTCGCCGCCGCTGTTTCGCCATCAAGAGCTAGCTAGCTGCTAAGATAGTGGAGCTAAGCTGGTCCCGGTCCGAAGCTACTGCCTTGTTTGCCACTCAAAAGCTAAGTGCCATCTATCTATCTGTGTGCTTCTAATTGTTTTACAGCTTTCTTTATTCCTTCTCCAACATATTTAGTAGTCTTATCAAACTTACAAAGCACCCACTCTCTGTTTCACCTCCGAACTTACAGTTAAGGAGCTGCTAAGCTAGCGAAGCTGACCTAGTCCCAATCAGAAGCTACTCTGCTCCGAAGGCAACAAGCCCTGCTGCTGCAGTTCGCCATCCAAAGCAAAGTGCTATCTTTCTATCTGTGTGCTTCAAACAGTGTTCGCAATAACGGCATTTTAGTTACTTTTACTAGTAACGAGTAATTTAATTAATTACTTTTAGGTCCCTTACAACGCCGTTAGCCATAGCTTGATGTAACACGGCACCCTACTTTTGATGTGGATTTATGTCGACAACAAGACAGCGTCAAAAGTGCAGCAAGTTCAATGCAGGAAATATCTTTTTACCCGTGAAAGCAACAAGCAGCACCGCACTAAAATGAACTTGATATCAAATAGGAAGAGGCACCATCACACTGTGATACAGCAGATAACAACATAAACACACATACCCAATGGGAATATTGAACAACAAATCAGTGATTGAAGTGACAAACTTGCCATCTAGAATATACCCCGTTTGTTGTCAAGAAGATATTACAGCCATCCGAAGCACATTCAATCTCTCTATTAAGCAGAAGTAACAGGGACTTTGAAAAGGCGTTTGACAGTGTCGACCGTGAGACACTGTGGAAGCTGATGGCACACTATGGCATCCCACCGAAGCTCATCAACATCATCAAGAGCACCTACCAAGGGATGCGATGTCGTGTCCTACATGACGGATGCCCATCGGAGGCCTTCGAGGTCCTGACTGGGGTGCGGAAAGGATGTCTGCTCTCGCCCTTCCTTTTCCTCCTTTGTATTGACTGGACCATGAACCAAACAACCAAAAACAGCAAAACCGGCATACAGTGGAGCCTTACCGAACAACTGGAGGACCTAGACTTTGTAGACGATCTAGCTCTCCTGGCTCACACCCACCAACAGATGCAGGACAAATCACAAAAACTAGAAAGAGCCGCTGCATTTCTTTGGCTTAAGATCAATTCACAAAAAACAATGGTCATGCGTATCAATAACAAGAACAATACACCAATAACAATGGACCATAATCAATTAGAGGAGGTAGTCAGTTTTACATACTTGGGGAGCATAATCAGTGTAGATGGAGGGGCAGATGAAGATGCAAATCCAGAATAGGTAAAGCAAGAACATCATTCAACATACTAAACAAAATATGGAGAGCAAAAAACATTTCTCTCAAAACCAAACTGAAAATCTTTAACTCAAATGTCAAATCCATCCTGCTGTACGGATCAGAAACATGGAAAACCACGAATAGCATACTCACTAAACTACAGACATTCATAAACCGTTGCCTCCGTCGGGTGCTAGGAGTCTACTGGCCAGACACCATCACCAATGCCAGCCTGTGGGAACTCACCAAACAAGAACCAGTGGAACTGCAAATCAGGAGAAGGAAGTGGAGCTGGATAGGCCACACACTCAGAAAACCCAATAAATCAATCACCAAACAGGCACTAACATGGAACCCACAGGGAAAAAGAATCAGAGGGAGACCAAGAACAAACTGGAGAAGAAGCACGGAACAGGAGATGAGGGCTGAGGGGCTGTCATGGCAACAACTCGACCGAAGGGCACAAGACCGGAATGGATGGAAGGCTTTCGTCGGCGGCCTATGTTCTTCAGGGAATACTCAGGCCTAAGTAAGTAAGTAAGTAAGTAAGTAAGTAACAGGGATTACAAAGAGGAACATAGCTAGGACTTGTAATCTAAGAAAACTGAACTCCGTAGAAAGGAGTTTAAAGATAGCGCGTCCCAGTTCCAATTGGGTTATATTAACGCAAATACGAATGTATGAACGACAGATATTGAGCTCCAAAATACTGTATTTTTCGGACTGTAAGGCGCACTTAAAAATCCTTTCATTTTCTCAAAACTCGACAGTGCGCCTTATGCGCCTAATGTACGGAATAACTGTGGTTGTGCTTACCGACCTCGAAGCTATTTTATTTGGTACATGTTGAAATGATAAGTGTGACCAGTATAAGGCAGTCACACAAAAGAGATTCGTGTAGACTGCAATATGATGGCAGTCACACATAAGAGATACATGTAGACTGCAATATGACTCAAGTAAACAACACCAACATTGTATACGTTCCATTGAAAATATAGAACATTACACACGGCGCTCAAAAATCTATCAAAATCTTTTAGGACGACCTTGGTAAACTACGAAGCCACACTGCTTGATGGATTGTACTGTGATTCAAAATATGAGTATTATTATGGTGTGTGTATAAAGTAAGGCATATTATCTGGCGTTTTGTTTTGCAATATTACGCAAAAGCAAATTTTCTTACCTTCTGGTACCTGCTGATCTGTATTTGGGATCTGCATAAGTCCTGAAAATTTGTGCGTAGTCAATAAGCTTCTTCTTTTTCTCTATCTTCTTGTTATTGGACATTCATCCTCCGCTTAAGCCATTTCTAATATAAAGTAGTGTAAAGTTCTTACTTATATCTGTCAGTAAAATCGCCATGAAAGCGCTAAAACATACCGGTGTAGTGAGTTTACATAATTCACCCAAGGAACTTTAGTTATTAGAGAGTTCCGGTCGGACGTTTTTTCACGGGACACATTTCCCGCGTTGTTGTTGCACTAGTGAGCCACGGATGAGAAGACACTGCTCCGTTATTGATTTAAGTAAAGTCTGAATGTCATTAAAACAGTTAGCTCCATCTTTTGACACTTCTTCCACCCCCGTCCTTGCACGCTACACCGCTACAACAAAGATGAGGTGAGCCACGTAAATAAGACTGGAGCAAAACAGAGCAAAGCAGCTTGAAGATGATCTGTAAAACATAATCTATGCAACATTTTGACCAAAGAACCACCATTACATGTTATGGAGACCACAAGGAAGTGTTCTACATTTAGAAAAAATTATAATAATATCACTCCTTTAATGCGCCCTATAATCCGGTGCGCATTTTTGTATGAAAATTTTGCATTATATTAATTTATATTATTATGTGTTGTCTACCTTGTACTTTTTTTTAATGTCATTGCCTGAAATAAATGAATAAATGAAAAAAAAAATGAAATGAAAAATATTAGTAATTAGCATCAAGAAATATTACATTCCTTCGGAACACAAGATGTCAGGTTAATCTTAATTAATTATTTTTAGTCAATATTAATGCCATAGTAGAAAAATATTAGACTCATCCTCCCTGCAATAAGAATTTGGTAAGTGTCAACATTTCATACTACACCATCAGATATTAATGACTAAACCTGTGTCATCAATATTGTAAATGATTGCGTTGTTTTTTGCCTCGACTTTTATACAATTCTAAAACAGTATGTCTATGTCATTATAAAACGCTTTTAGAGTCCAAACCTTGGTATAGAAAACCGAAAAGTGTGTGTGCCTTATGAGTAAACGAAGGGACTTATGTTTAGATAGCATCATCCTGTACGGGTTATACAAGATGAAACAGGTCTCCACATCACACAGCATCATGAGGATAAGAGAGAATCCAGATGCCTAATAATAATAATATTTCTTAAAAGTCTCTCCTCTGCTTACATCATTTTATTGGAGATGGAAAAACAGGACACAGAGGCTATTTCTGTTTCAGACTTGTTACAGGCACCAAATGCTAGGACAAATACAGACAAACCCACTTATGTCGACCACCCGTCAATGTCGACAAACTCATAATTTTTATTAAAAAGTTCTTGCTTAATTTTACTTCAACATACTGTACACAAAAATCGCTCTGTTAATGTCGACATGTGTTGTAGTATCATTGACTTCATCATTATTGCTAAGCAGCATGAAACGACAACATAACTACTGTCTAGTTACACAGCATTAAAACATGCACACTGTGTCCTCGTTTTAAGTGCAAAATAAGTTTCAAAATAAAAGCATAACGGTCAAAGATATGCCCCAATGAAAGAAAAACATTTGCGTTTGTTAGTTTATTATTACCCATTCTTCTTACAGTATGTGTCTGGCAGGTCACATGTAATTATGCAAGCAGTGTCTTGTCACGGTTGTGTCGACAACCCCTTACGTCGACGTCAGTCAGCCAGTCTTAGGGGCCTTATGGACTTGGAAAATACATTTGTGTTTTAGTACAATCAAATCAGAGCAGGAGCTTGGCCTACATTTTTGCCTACTGTTTTGTACAAAACCCAAAACCAGTGAAGTTGGCACGTTGTGTAAATGGTAAATAAAAACAGAATACAATGATTTGCAAATCCTTTTCAACTTATATTTAATTGAATATACTGCAAAGACAAGATATTTAATGTTCGGACTGAGAAACTTTTTTTTTTTTCAAATAATCATTAACTTAGAATTTAATGGCAGCAACAAATTGCAAAAAAGTTGGCACAGGGGCATTTTTACCACTGTGTTACATGGCCTTTCCTTTTAACAACACTCAGTAAACGTTTGGGAACCAAGGACACCAATTTTTGAAGATTTTCAGTTGGAATTGTTTCCCATTTTTGCTTGATGTACAGCTTAAAAGTTGTTCAACAGTCTGGAGTCTCCGTTGTCGTATTTTACGCTTCATAATGTGCCACACATTATGTTGGTTTTTCATCTTGCCGCTTATGTGCAGTGATTTCTCCAGATTCTCTGAACCTTTTGATAATATTACAGACCGTAGATGGTGAAATCTCTAAATTCTTTGCAATAGCCCGTTGAGAAATGTTGTTCTTAAACTGTTCGACAATTTGCTCACGCATTTGTTCACAAAGTGGTGACCCTCACCCCATCCTTGTTTGTGAATGACTGAGCATTTCATGGAAGCTGCTTTTATACCCAATCATGGCACCCACCTGTTCCCAATTAGCCTGTTCACCTGTGGGATGTTCCAAATAAGTGTTTGATGAGCATTCCTCAACATTCTCAGTCTTTTTTGCCACTTGTGCCAGCTTTTTTGAAACATGTTGCAGGCATCATATTCCAAATGAGCTAATATTTGCAAAAAATAACAAAGTTTCCAGTTTGAACGTTAAGTATCTTGTCTTTGCAGTCTATTCAATTGAATATAAGTTGAAAAGGATTTGCAAATCATTGTATTCTGTTTTTATTTACGATTTACACAACGTGCAAACTTCACTGGTTTTCGGTTTGTATTTTATTGTGGTAGCGACAGTGCATTAAACAATGTTAAAGCTGAGCATCCATTGACTTCATTGGGGGAGCATAGAGTGGTTTGTCCCACTGCAGCGAAACTAGACAGTCATTGGTTAAATGCTCAGCTTTCTCCCGTCCATCGGGGGCCGAGCGTCTCTGTAGGTGTATGGAAAGTGGACTTGGCCTCGGCTGGCATGGATGCTTTTTGATTGGCAGCAAAATGAGCAAATCAGGGATCTTGAAATATAAACCATCACATTTTCTAAGTTTCATTTCATTGTTCCGAGTTTATATGAACATTTTTACAATCTTCTAAGTGACGTTTTCTTTGTAAAATTTAGCATCTGCATATTGTTTATCTGTTATTGGAAACTACTCATTTATAGTTGTGTTTAATTATTTCTTGTAATAATGTTTTAATCATTAATTAAATAATGAAACATGGTCACATATTTGGTTTGCTTGTAAGCAAGCTTTTAGTTTTACCTCGAAAGTAGCAAGTGTGGTGCTCTCTCTGATGGGGACTGGGAGGCTGCATTTTAAAGAAAGAATGTTTTGTCTAAAGTAGAGTTGTTCCGATACCAATATTTTAGTACCGGTACCTGTACCAAAATGTATTTCGATACTTTTCGGTACTTTTGTAAAAAAGAGGGATCACAAAAAAATGGCCTTATTGGCTTTATTTTAACAAAAAAATCTTACGGTACATTAAACATATGTTTCTTATTGCAATTTTGTCCTTAAATAAAATAGTGAACATACTAGACAACTTGTCTTTTTTGTAGTAAGTAAACAAACAAAGGCTCCTAATTTGTCTGCTGACGTATGCAGTAACATATTGTGTCATTTATCATTCTATTTTGTCAAAATTATGAGGGACAAGCTGTTTCAACATGTTCTCTTAACACTTCTGTTAAAATGTAATAATCACTTATTCTTTTGTTGTTTGATACTTTACATTAGTTTTGGATGATACCACAAATTTAGGTATCAATCCGATACCAAGTAGTTACAGGATGGTACATTGGTCATATTCAAAGTCCTCATGTGTCCAGGGACAGGAAAAAAGATTGTGTGACGAAACAAATATCGACGTAATCATAGTAGTATCGACTAGATACGCTCCGATACTTGGTGTCATTACAGTGGATGTCAGGTGTAGATCCACCTGTTTTTTTTTCTGTCTTGTGAATTGCATGTTTTAGTTTGAAAAGTAACTCTCCTCTCGTTTCAGGTCACTTGCCCTTCCTTTTGTGTCATCAGTCTGACGTCATCCCTGATCCCTGATTGTTTCCACCTGTTCCCCATTACCCTCATGTGTCTTATAAGCCCACGCCTCCCTTTGTTCTGTGCCAGATTGTCTCGTTTGTTCGTGCCTCTCTAGCATCCTGTCCAAGCCTTGCCTCGTCTCCTGTTTGAATATCTTGATCCTGAATTCCCTTGTTGATATTTTGAGTTTTCTTTTTCTCCTCCTCAACAGAGTGATTTTGATTATTTAGTTTTGCAGCCGAAGTGGTGAGTTTTCAGTTTTTTCTTACAGTTCTTCCTTTTCCTCAATTTTTTGAGTGACATCTTTTGTTAACATAGCCATTGTTTCTCCCTCCTTTTGGAGCGTTTTTTGTTTATGATAAATTTCATAGATTATATCCTGCGCCAAGTTTAGTTCGGTATTGTTTTTGTGTTTCCTCCTTTCAGAGTGATTTTCGGTTGTTCCTTTTTGTGGAACCTTTTTTCGCCGACTAGTCGGGTTATAGCCTATGTTGATTTGCCCTGACTCTGGAGGTGAAAAGAAACTTTCAAAATAAAAGCCTGCCGGATTGTTCCCTACTCTGCATCTGAGTCCCATTTTTGACCAAGCCTGACAATGGATGTGTTCCATATTAGGGTTGGAAGCATATATAAAATAGCACTTTTGAATACTTTCAGGTTTACATTGTGTAAAAACTCACATTTCTCTAAAAACTTTACAATGACAAATATATTAATCGCTCTATCATATAACTGGTCATTGGGTTTGAAAACTGTTGCACCTGCAAACACCCAGTTTGTGAAGCAAAATTCAATATGAGAGACGACCATAGAGTGAATATATGTTTAAATCTTGTTTAAAATATAGTAACTTAAGAGAAACAGTGTTCCTGACTCTTTTAATATATTTCTTATGTGTTTAGAGAAGAGCTGAAAATGAGCTTCTCCTTTTTGAAAGACCAGCAGTCGCCACGCTATTACTCTGATTAAATGGCATAAGCCTTTGGTTTGAACTGAAATAATTAAAGATAATGAATGTGCAGAAACTCGCTGGACATTTTTTAATTATGGAGAATGATTGCCTGGCATATACACTGAAGCCTGCCTCATACGGTATACGCACGAGCATTGCTGCCAGTGACGGAACTTAAAAGCTTGATTTTAATCTTGGAGTAGTGGAGAGTATAATTAAAAAAAATTAAAAATAAACATTTGAAACAGAACTAGAGGTCAGGTCGTTGTTGTACTGTAAGTGGCTGGTGTTCAGCCAGTTGTGAGGCATGAGGAGCAGCCATCAGTCAGTGAGTCCATCCTCCAGACTCCAAAAGATGACTCATTGTGGATGCAAGTAACTGAGAGGGGGAAAAAACGTTCACACTTCGTCTGGCAGCTGCACAAACTAGCGTGAGACACTTACCTGAACACACAACTTTTCTCTTTCTGTCTTGGGCTGCTACAATGTATCACACTATTTTGTATTTACTAGTGCTAGTTTTTTTAATCAGGTGAAACACTTTTTACAATTTTGATTAATCACAGTTAATTATTTTCTTGCACAATTTAAACTAACTTTCAAAAACACTCCAATACGTTGACACATATGCGATTTTATTGTCAGAATGTCAAACACAAACTTGAATGCACGTCGATTTTTTTGGCTCAAAACTTGGTAACAATATTATATAAAGTCCAGTCGCGGTGTATTTTGCGTCTCGTCAGTCATCTTTACACTGACGTATGTATTGACCTGATTACTGACCGTATAACTCGGGATGTCACGTTCGTGAACGAATCAAGTCTTTTGAACAGCTCTTTTAAGTGAACGACAATAATTGTTGTGAGCAGTTTGTTTGCTAGCCGCTTTTTATGCGTATGCAGATGTGTGCGTGCCACCTGACTGGTGACTGGACTAGAAAATTAGTCTTAGTCAAAGGGAAACAAAGCAACAATTGGATTGACTCTTCTGCTTCATTTTTTTGTTGAGGATTCAGAATTTGTTATTGCGATTCAGGTACGATATTACTGTTTTGGAACAATTTGATCCGAAACGATTAAGTGAATTAAAACCGATTCAGTAACTTGTTTGCAAAAAACGAGTGTGACTAGTGTTGTCCAGATACCAATATTTTGGTACCGGTACCAAAATTATTTCGATACACTTCGGTACTTTTCTAAATAAAGGGGACCACAAAAATTGCATTATTGGCTTTATTTTAACAAAAAATATTACGGTACATTAAACATATGTTTCTTATTGCAAGTTTGTCCTTAAATAAAATAGTGAAAATACAAGACAACTTTTCTTTTAGTAGTAAGTAAACAAACAAAGGCTCCTAATGTAGCTGCTGACATATGCAGTAACATTGTGTCATTTTCTATTATTTTGTCAAAATGATTAAGGACAAGTGGTAGAAAATGAATTATTAATCTACTTGGTCATTTACTGTTAATATCTGCTTACTTTCTCTTTTAACATGTTCTATCTGCACTTCTGTTAAAATGTAATAATCACTTATTCTTATTCTGTTGTTTGATACTTAACATTAGTTTTGGATGACACCACAAATTTGGGTATCAATCCGATACCAAGTCGTTACAGAATCATACATTGGTCATATTCAAAGTCCTCATGTGTCCAGGGACATATTTCCTGTGTTTATAAGCATAATATACATTTAAAAAAAACCCAAAGAAGATGTTGAGATGCCAAAAAATATCTACGTAATCATAGTAGTATCAATTAGGTGTAGATCCACCAATGGCACCGGTACTTTTCAGAAGCGGTATAGTACCGAAAATGATTCATTAGTATCGCGGTACTATACTAATACCGGTATACCATACAACCCTAAGTGTGACTATGAAATAAATACTGGATACTGGACACTAGAGGTAAATGTTCCTATATTCCTGTTATTTCTGGTAAGGGAATTATGTGTAGATGAATTATGGATGTAAACAAACAAGTAAACAACAATTAATGGCTTATGCATTCACATCTTATTTGAATACTGTGCAACCAGCACTTTAGTTTGAATTTATAAGAGGAAACGGTTTCTGCTCATATTTTCAACATTCAAGTAATCTTCAATAAAAGTACAGTAACCAAGCATTTTAACAGTAGATTTACCTGCTTATTTTTCTTTTGTTTTGCAGCATAAAATAATACAATATTAATATGAAAAAATAAACTGCAACCACCATCTCTTCAGGTTGAATTAACAGTATATTTACCTGCTACTTTTACTGTGTTTTTTAACATAAAAATAACACAAATACAAAATGATTAATATAAAAAAATATGTGCAACCAAATTTCTTCAGGTTAAGTGAGCAGAGGTTTGACCTGTTAGGACTCTTATTTTAATGAACAGCTATGACAGCAGAGAAAAGTCACAACAAATGCCATAAAACGCCAAAAATGCCATAAAACAACAATTGTAAGCCAAAATACGACTATACTGTCAGGAAGTGTTGATGACAAACCCGAGATGCAGAGATGGCATACTTGATGCAGGAAAACATGATTTTAATGCCCAAAGGAAATGCAGGAAAACAGGGATCAGGAACCAAGAACCAGGAAACAGGCAACAGGAAACAGGAATCAAGGAGAACTGGAAACAGCAAACAGGAACCAGCAAACAGGAAACAAAATACGAGGAACCAGGAGACAGCAAACCGCAAACAGCTAGCAATACTCCAGCACTGACTGGAGGGCGAGTCAGGCAGAAATAGCAGCCGCAGGTGAGGGGAAACAGCACTCAGGGAAACAAGTGGGAAAAGGAACCAAAATAAGAGCGCTGACAGGAAATAAAACACAAACACAGAGAAAAACCCGAACATAACCAAACTGTCAGTGACAAGCCTGACATATAAAAAGACAGAACAAAAGTGACAGTGGGACAAGTTTCATGAAGCGACTAATCGACTTCATGAGATGGAAAGTTGAAAACTGTGCAGTGAATAAAGTTTTTAAAAATACGTAAAGTGTGACCACTTTTAAAGTCACAAATGACATTTTTTTGACTTTTTCAATAATACTAATATAGTACGTTCCGGAAGTTGGGCTGTCGCCATAACTTGTTCCGCTGTCACAGCTGTCGCCTCCTTTGTGGTTTAAAGTTGTTTGGCGGCTTTATATTATTATGTTGTCGCGTTTGCATTTGTTGTGACATCTCTCAGCCACCGTACCTATCCGCCATTCTTATTTTGACGACTGATGACGCCACAGACAGACAGACTTGACTAAAGACTTGACTATCATTAAAAGTGTTAAACTTCATATAATCCGAAATTCAAATTTCCCTGCAACCTTTTGAGTTATCTTAGCGAAATGAAAGAAAGGGAGTGAACCCACTGTGGGGGGCGCTAGCATACACACACAGACAGAAACGGAAACGGAAGATAAAGTAGCAGAAATGATCCAGACCAAGCCCAAAATCTAACAGCTTGTTACTTTTTTCATTTCTGACATTTTCTGATAGTTTCATGAAAATATGCCCTAAACTTTTTGAGTTATTTTGCAAACTAACAGACAGACCAAACCAGACCAACGGCAACGATTACATATCCTAACTAGATGAGGCAATTCCTGAATGAATAGTGTGTGAATGCTCCAATGCTGAGGTTGTACTGAAATCCTGGAATTTTTTTTATAATTGTTGAAGTAGAGCACACAATTCCTGAACAGACTGAATATTTTGAAGTTGGAACAGTTTGAATCAGATTAAAAATGTGGGAATTGTGGAACTTTGAAGAATTTCCCATTGATTTAAATGGGAATTTCCCCAAATTGTAGGAATTTCAGGAAAAGCGGGAATTTTTTTTAAATGGTAAAAAACTTGAATGGTCTGAATGAGTTGAAATGGTTGGTGTTCAAATCCGTGGAGAAATGTTGAAGTAGTAACATGTTGAAATGAGAAATGGTATTACGGAATTCCTGGAATTTCGGGAAAACCGGGAATTTTTCCAGTTCAAAAAACTAATTTGTTTTTTGTCCTGATTAAAAGGAATGTTTTGACGGTGAAAATGCGTTGAAAAATGTGGATGGAGTAGTCGCCATATAAAAGGGTGGAAATAGAGCTTTGGAAAACCAGGAATTCTGGAAAATCCTGGAATTTTTTTGAACTTTGAAAAAAGGTAGTTTGAATTTCCTTGCTTTGGAGCATTCACACAATAATACAAACATAAAATGGCATTTAAGTAACCTTGACTTGAAACAAAATAGGAGACAAAACCCAAATGAATACCGTCGTGTTTCTATCACTTTATGACTGGTCCACACCTCCAGCTGTCACATGACAAGACTGTCACTAACCTGGACAAGGCTTTATGATTTTTTCCCCCCCGCACAGATTCTTGTAATCTGTGTGAGAGCAATGACACATCACATTTCCTGTCATGACGATGGTCACTCTGAGGCTGTCAATCCCAATTCCAGGTTCCAAACATGAGTGAGTGAAAGAGACAGCACATCAAAGATGATATGGACAATAACACCCCGTCCTGCGGTGGCCCTTAATCCTTCAACACCTGCGATTTTGAAGCCCACTGCTTTGATGTGTCCGGTTGTGCTGCAGGGAGAAAGCACTTGTTATCGCTGAGTGAAAATTCAAATGGCAGGTGGGTGAAGGAAAATTCACCGTTTTGCATCATCACAAATCTTTGCTAAACAATCCCAATGATTGACTACTTGGTGATTGCAATTTGTGAATAATTCATTGATTGATTGATTGATTGATTGATTAAAGTAGAGAGAAAAAACTTCAAAAGCTCAAGATAGGAAAACGGAAAAACCTTGGGTAGAGGCCGCAGATGTGGAGACCCCCTTCCTGGGTGACAAGCTGCAATGTAAGCCGAGTGGGTACAATTATTAAATTGTTAACATTCATGATGATGTGAGAATCCAGTCCATCAGAAAGCCAGCAGAGGGTCGTTTGGGGATCTTCTTCCATGTAGACAGGCCAACAACGCAGAGACGTCACCACTGATACATAGAGGTGTGGTCCACCCCGGGTCACGACTTGGGACAGTTAGCGCTGCTTCCAGACAGGTGCGTCGCCAGAAATGATCCATGGCCAACTGGTATACTGGTGTACACCTGGAAGCTGGGCAGATTTGGACTTAAAAGCGGCAGGTCAACTGGTCTAAACAGGGGTCTATTTATGTAATAAATGTATGGAGTAAATACATGTATACAGTATATGTGTGCTTTGGTCCCTTTTTTTCAGGAACACAAAAACACAGTAATGTCTGATAGAATGTTAAAAACGGAGTGGCATTTTAAATTTTTTTAACTGAATTGGACAAGAATGTATATGAAAATAAAGAATGTGGGATTTACAATATCAATATAAACGATAAAACAGTAAATATTGACAACATTTGGAATGTCGCTATTCCTTTACTTCTCAGACCACCTCCTCGATTGACATTTAAGAGACACAACCCTCTTTACATGAGTTTAGTAGATCAGCTTTGCGTGTGCTATCAAGTTTGCAGGTGTTTTAGTACATTCAAACCTTTAGTAGATCAGGCTCCTTTGTGTCGAAAAGCCTTCTCACCCTCTGCTGAACATACACAGCTGAGGCCTTCTGTATAGTCCTTCTCATTTCATGCCCTCCAGCCTGCTCTATATCTATAAAATAAATACATTAAATTAATTCTTCCATGTTTATTTGTCCACAGCATTGGGGCAACGACAAAATTAGATTAACCACCGAACTCTGACAGAAAAAGGCAGCAACATTACGATTTGGTTTGAGGAGGCTTCAAGGAAAAGGTGAGATAAAGTATTATTTTCATCTAATCATGATGATAATATGCACACAATAACACGGACGTGCGACACACAGTTACATAAATGCTGCTGGCAGTAACTTTTTTTATGCAGGTCTGTATCAATTGGAGCCTGTGATGTGTACCTCGTGTTGTGATGTTGTGACCGGGTGAATCTATATATTTTGAATGCAGTTTAATTTTGACCGTGTCCAAAATAGAGGTGGCAACTTCAAGATACATATTTTCAAATGATACATTTAGATTTTTGTAGAGGGTGGGCGTGGTTTCATTTGCAATCTAGGAACGTGGACATCTTGCAGACAACCTCAAAAAACAGGTTAATAATGTGACTTCAGTAAAATGTATGCACAATTTCTGTCATAGCATATCCAATACATATACTGTACATCACAAAGAAGAGTTTTAAATGTAGGAGCGCCCTAAGTGGCTGATCCGTTGGCGGTCCCGTGGGATTGTGCCGAAAATGTAATTTCAGTTCTTATGTACATGTTAAGAATGGACAAATAAATAAATAAAAAATAAAGCTGAAAGCTGATAAAAGCAAATGTCCCCTATAATATAGCTCTCATATGAAAAAACTTGCAACATACATTTTCATGTATATACTTACATGCATTTTTGGATCATTTCAGACGCATAATCACTGCAGCGAAGCCTCCCAAAGTGCAACTAAGCTTCGGCGTGGGATCTGTTGTTTGGATCGTAATTATATTTTGTCAACAAGGGTGGTGTGTGCTGCATATTGCACAACATAACGAAACAGCAAATGTTGGATTGCTGGAGCATATAATGTCATTATTGTGAAGGTAAATTAATGTCTCCATAGGCACAACACGTGTAGCACACGTAAAATTCTCATTTAAATAGGGTTGTCCCGTCCTGGCACTGTAGCGGAGTTCTTGACCTCAAGATGCAGAGACAGGAGGCGACGAACACATAATAATGTTTTTTTTTATTCTTAACAAAGGCAAAAACACAAGGAGTTGTGCAGCAGGGAGCGCACAAGAAGCACAGGGAAAGCTGTGCAGGCTAGTATGCAGTTAGCAACGCAATGCAAACATTTAGCATTAACGCAACACTTAGCAATTATCCAGTATCCACCAACACGAAAGAACTTTGGTTAGCATTCGCAGCAAGTGGGAACGCTAATCGCAAAACAAAGGCAGGTGTGGAGTACGGCACTCCGTGGTCAAGTCACTGCAGGACGACACACAAAGAAATTTCATACAAAAATAGGAGCGCTAAACCGGAAATAAACACAGACCACAGGGAAACAACCACATGACCTGTGGCTACAGGTCAATGCACTTTGTTTATACACTTTGTTATCAATTGTACTGAAATTTAGTCTACTAGATGACATGCAACACGCCCACTAATAATACATGCAATTTCATGATTTGTATAAATATTTGTATAACATTTTTTTACATTTGCTGGTATAGTTCTAATTCAAATAGTACAATATATATATTTGGTAAATGTGGCCAGTTGAGAATCTGCCGATTTGTTTAAAGATGAAAATCACCATCACACGGACAGTAACACAGCAGTAATCTAGGCTACATGACAAACATAGGATGGATGGGCCAGTTCAACCAACAGCACATTTTCTCACTCCAGTGGGTAGGAAATCTTAGTGGATAAAATCAGCAGCAGACAATGAAGAAAACCATTTTTTAGACAAGTGAGATATATTAATTACTGCTGGATATATCCTCAGAGAGAAGGTTAGTGTCATAGAAAAGAGGTGGATTAATAACAATGAAGGCCTTTTGGCTGATAATGTATTTTTGAAATTCAAATTGCTTGCGTTGTTTAATACCAACAGTTCACATCTTCCATCTGTAAAAGAACAATATTGTATAACAATATTTAATCAATATGTTGTTTCTACACTGCATGTCAAAGCATCAATATTTCATTTACCAATAGTGTGGAATGGGTGATTCTAATGCTTTGTTTATGAATAGCAATCGGTGGGGATTTATACATATTGTACGATTGACTCAATTCACATAGAGGGAGTGCTTAATAACCACGCTCTCTTCTAAGAGCACACTGAAAATAACATGATGGGTAGGAGGGAGTTGGGAAAAACACAGGGTGTGGCTTCCATGTTGTCTAGGCAACAGAGTTATTGCTGCTTTGCGCCCCTTTGACCCCTCATTGTATACACGCCGTGTGCACTGTGGAGGAACTCAATTGCGAAAACATCCTGTAACGCTTACGGAATGAGAACATTGCGCTGTGCCTTCACAAGCACATCACTTAGATCAGACGCATCCTGGCAACACATCCGACATTGCAATATCTTCTTTACTAGGCTGGCGCTGTTATAAAACACATGATATTACTGGGGTGGATGTGGAGGAGGCAATGTGAGCTTTGGTGTTATAGATATGCACCTGACCTGCACACAACCCCAGTGTTGATGTTCTGGAACTTCAATGCCCTGTTGATATTGTTGTGAACAAGTGCTATTTGGCAACATAACAGCTTGCAATGAATGTTTTATCGCTCTGGCAGCTGTAACTTCCAGCTAAATGTGCACTATCGTCAATTAAGATGCCTTTTTCACCGGTTTGATATGAGCTAATTATGGCTTAATGCAAGTTCCTAGGTTTAGATGAAGGCAGACGGTGATGCTGAGGTAACAAGGTTCATTTTCACACCTCAAACCCTTTGTTGTGCACAAGGATGGTGCTCCATTGAACCCGAGAATTGCCTTGTGAAATCCTACCATCTAGCGGTAAAACGTAGTACTGCAGATACTACTGTTGTATTAGCAAGTGCACATTTCAACAGTTAAAACTATCTTTTTGTTTACTTGTTTTCAGTAGATCACGTTTATTTCATGCAGTGTAAAATAGTTTCAGTTTGGGATTATGTTTTTATAATCCCTGCCACGGTACTTCTAATGTAACTCATTTATATTTTAAAGGTGCTTGGCAACCACATAAACTTTTTCTTTAGCATCATGGCAATAACATACATAAATAAAATACATGAATAAAATCAATCAATCAATCAATCAATCAATCAATCAATCAATCAATCAATCAATCAATCAATCAATCAATCAATAAATACATTAATTAAATATATAAACAGTATAGAAAATCATATGACTAATTTAATTAGTTAATTTACTTCCAAATGCAGGTGTTATTGTTGGACAAACACATATTTTAGCATCTACTTTATACCAATGAGTTTATTTGTAGAAAAAAATGATGTTCAGAAAAATGTTTACAAATCCAGCAACATATTGGAAGGAAAAATAGCTTTAACACAGAAATATGTGATAATAATGTGTCTAAACGCAAAGTTTAATTGAGTCGTCAAAACTACGACATTTTCCGAAGCAAGTGAAGGCGTCTGAGGCATTCAGGTCAGGTGCCAATGGTGAAGCGGCAGAGTCAGGGCAAAATATTGCTTTGTTGACGAGAACAAAAATGTTTTAAACAGAAGGAGGTCTTTGTAGAGATGTTCGCAAATAAGAAGGCTTGGTTTTCGGACAGTGTGTCACCAACTTTTCGCGAATTCTGGCGTAAGTGTTGTGGTTTAAGTAAGCTACATGTTTAATATGTGTTCACACAGTACTATTAAGTTAGCTAGCATTATGTTAACTGTGTTATGCAACGTTCCCTCTTAAAAAATAGTATATTGTATATTCCAGAACACGTTTAAACTAAGTAAAAATATACCTTATAACACAATTTGCCTTGCAGTATTGGAGTGTGGAATACTTACAGGGTGGAGAACAGCAGACTATCTTTTCAGTGAGGATGCTACACACCCTGATACACTCAGGTGAGAAACACAACAAATGATAAATAATGTCCTTTCTTAACTGTATTTTGTTTAAATTTTCCATCAGGATTTTTAGGAGTGAGGCTTACCTGTGGGAGAAGGTTACTGTTTTTCACAGCTTTTTCCTGAACGCATGTCAGAAGCGAAAGAGTATAAAGTCGGTCAGCATCGGTCACTATGTGCTGCCTCCTGTCCCAGTGCAGGATGGTGAGAAAGTTTGTACTATTTTATATCATGGTGTAACTAGGGCTGGGTGACATGGCCTTTTATTAATATCTCGATATTTTTAGGCCACATGTCACGATACACGATATATATCTCGACATTTTGCCTTAGCCTTGAATGAACACTTGATGCATATAGTCACAGCAGTATGATGATTCTATGTGTCTACATTAAAACATTCTTGTTCATACTGCATTAATATATGTTCATTTTAAACTTTCATGCAGAGGGGGAAATCACAACTAAGTCAATTTACCAAAAGTGTATTTATTAAACAGTTATTAAGCAGTGGCACAAACATTCATGTCATTTCCAAAACAGAAAGTGCAAGATTGTCAGAGACATTTTAAAACAAGCTATGAGTGCACTTTTGTGCATGATGTCACTAAGATGACATATCAAAACAACACTAAATTAAAGTACACTTTTTGTACAGAACGCCACTACAATAGTTTAAAACAAATAAAGTGCACTTTTGTGCATGATGTCACACAAGATATTTCAATAACTGTCAAATAAAAATGAGCTGGATAATAGGAAATCAAATAGTGTATGTCCTTCGCTATGTGGTAGGTTCCTGCGGACGTCATCTCCTTCTGTTGTTGACTATTTTTTTCATACGGTGTTGAAATGGTTGCTTCTGCATTTTGTGGGTGTGGCACCGAACTAGATGTTGACATGCGGAGTTTCAAGCACTCTTCATTCTCTAGCGGGTGACTTTTCAAATGATGCTACAAATGAGCAGTGGTGCTACTTTTTGTAGCAACGCTTTTGCCGCATACTTTACATATTACGGTTGTCTGTTCAACATATTCCCACTTGAGGCCAAACCACCGCCAGACTGTGGACCCCGTGCTGTTTTTCTTGGGAATGAATTCTTCCTTCATTTGTTACCAGATTCACACCTTCTTTCTCTCGTATTACCACTCGCACCACTTCGCTAGCACCACAGCTAACTTTACCCATGCCGCTACCTGTCTGCTCAGCGAGGGCGTATGACGTTGCACGCGCGACAGTATGTGAAGTATGTAAGAAGGTGCACTTGTTTTATGTCTCTGTGAGAAGGAGAGACAAGAAAGAGTGAGAAACGCCTGTAGTGTAATGCCCGCAGCTAAAAGCAACTGCGTGAGAACGTATACTCGAATATCACGATATAGTCATTTTCTATATTGCACAGAGACAAACCAGCGATATATCGAGTATTTTCGATATATCACCCAGACATAGTTGTAACTAATCCATGCATCCAATTTTCTATGCCGCTTGACATTAGGGTCACGGGAGGACTTAAACCTTTATCAGCGGAATTCTACAGAGAGTATATAAGTATACTATGCAGTAGCGGCACAGCATTATGGTGCGTTCCATTTGTACTGGGAAGTCGGAATTTCCGTGTGCCTAGTCGGAAATTTCAACTGGAACGCCCCTCGAAGTCGGATTTGCTTCTCAGAAAGTCGTTGACGTGGTTTCAAAGATGGCTGTCCTGAACAATATTCTAAGCTTCTATAATATCCGTTATGAATGTACTTCCGATCCTAATTTTTTTCACACTAAATCAGCGATGTATGATGTATTGTTGGACGTTTATGTATGGTAACGTTACTGCTGAGTAGACCATTTTTCTTATGTGTTATATACGTTCTACATTGCTAGCTATAGCGTCTGTGTTTTCCTCTTCATTCACCGTGTTTGAAGGTTGCAGAAAGAGTATATTTTCCCATAATTTGTTTACATTCAGACAAATCCACAAAAATAGCTTTCGTTAATATGGCCATCTAGATTTACGAACTCGAAACTGGAACGTTCACAACTCGGCTGTGACGTCATATTTTGAACCTGCTCAGTGTCTGCCCTGAGATCGGTAGGTCGTGGGTTCAAACCCCGGCTGAGTCATACCAAAGACTATAAAAATGGGACCCATTACCTCCCTGCTTGGCACTCAGCATCAAGGGTTGGAATTGGGGGTTAAATAACCAAAATGATTCCCGAGCGCGACCACCGCTGCTGCTCACTGCTCCCCTCTCCTCCCAGGGGGTGGAACAAGGGTATGGGTCAAATGCAGAGAGTAATTTCACCACACCTAGTGTGGTACTTTAATACCCAGCTCTGACTTCCAATTTCCAAGGTAAATGGAACGCACCATTAGCTACCAATTTGTATTATCTTATTTTGATTTAAATCTTATCACATTTTACGACGCCTGTAGAGAGTGCCCATCTGACACACTCATCTTGACGTGATCAGCAAAAATAAATTTTATTATTTTTTGCCCCCATTTTTGCGGCGCCCCCTGGTTAATGCAGCCCTGAGCAATTGCCCATGTGGCCCGTTTCTAGAACCGCCATTTATACTATGTATACGTAGGGATGGGCCTAAATATAGGCCTATATAAACTGTTCATTGCAATATTTATTGCAGCCTCCTGCACTAATGATATATATCACAATATATGGTTTGGCATATAAATAATTATAGAACCATTTTAAAAAGGCTTACAAAAGTCCCTAATTTAGTTGCTGATTTTTGTGGTATTTATTGTGGTAAACTATTAATAATCTACTTACTAATTTATGTTTGGTTACTTTCTGTTGTATCATGGTTCTATCTTCGCTTCTGTTAGAATGTAATAACCACTTATTCTTAGGTTTTTTGGGGGGATACTTTACATTAGTTTTGGGCGATACTACATATTTGTGTATTGATCCAATAGTAATTAATTATTGTGGCAGTATTGGTCATACCAGTGTTTATACTTAAAATGTTGAGGGTCATTAAATGACAACATTTTTTACAACTATATTCTGACAAAAACAGGATGGCTGTATAACAATATAAATATTTGAATCATTTCCTTATTTTATTTTATTAGATACAATATTCACTATTAAGTCAATAGTGCAAAGTAACCCAACAAAAGCAAATACTAGTTTGTCTTATTTTCTGAGTTTTTAAACGATAACAAAAACAATTTTGTGATTACAAGGAATATTGATCTAATTACTGTAATATTGACCATATACTGATACTATACTATCTAAATTTGTATTGATCCATTCTCCTCTGTTTCTGTTGCAGTTAGCTTTGCCTTCTTGTATCCTCCTACGGTGTGCAGTGCAGCATGTTCAGCTATTAAATGTCCTCTAGTCCTCCTGTGATAATGATATGTGCTGTGAAAGCGAGGATTAGTGATTTAGAAGCTGACCTGTGGAGGAGCATTAGCTGCTAGCAAGGACGCTATATTGCATTGAGGACGCCTTTGTTCGCTTGTCGCTGTCAAATTTGCAAGACACAGAATGTGTCATCAACAGGCTTTTTCACGATAAAACAATAGTATTAAAAGTTCTATCATCGGTCAAATGTATATCAATTATATCATGTATCGTCTATATCGCGCAACCCTATGTACACGTTTTATGTCGCACGTTTGCACCAAGAAAAATTCCTACTTGTGAACCCGTTCTCAAACAATGGCAATAAAACTATTCTGATTCTGATTGTGATTCTGATTCTGATTCTGTGTACAGAGTTCCTTAGAGCGTAAATTTAGTGTAGTGCTGTCCCAAATTGGCTACACTCTTTGCACACTTACCTGAAATGACAATTGCAATATTTATCGGTTTCTTCTAAATCTTCTTTTCTTTTTAATTGTGAACTGCAACCATTTAACTTAAATGCCTACTGAAATGAAATGTTCTTATTTAACGGGGATAGCAGATCCATTCTATGTGTCATACTTGATGATTTCGCGATATTGCCATATTTTTGCTGAAAGGATTTAGTAGAGAACATCGACGATAAAGTTCGCAACTTTTGGTCGCTGATTAAAAAAGCCTTGCCTGTACCGGAAGTAGCGTGACGTCACAGGTTGAAGGGCTCCTCACATTTCCCCATTGTTTACACCAGCAGCGAGAGCGATTCGGACCGAGAAAGCGACGATTACCCCATTAATTTGAGCGAGGATGAAAGATTCGTGGATGAGGCACGTGAGAGTGAAGGACTAGAGTGCAGTGCAGGACGTATCTTTTTTCGCTCTGACCGTAACTTAGGTACAAGGGCTCATTGGATTCCACACTTTCTCCTTTTTCTATTGTGGATCACGGATTTGTATTTTAAACCACCTCGGATACTATATCCTCTTGAAAATGAGAGTCGAGAACGAAATGGACATTCACAGTGACTTTTATCTCTATGACAATACATCGGTGAAGGACTTTAGCTTCGGAGCTAACGTGATAGCATCGGGCTTAACTGCAGATAGAAACAAAAGAAATAAGCCCCTAACTGGAAGGATAGACAGAAGATCAACAATACTTTTAAACCCTGGACTTGTAACTACACGGTTAATCCTTTCCAGCCTGGCGAAGCTTAACAATGCTGTTGCTAACGACGCCATTGAAGCTAACTTAGCTACGGGACCTCACAGAGCTATGCTAAAAACATTAGCTATCCACCTACGCCAGCCCTCATCTGCTCATCAACACCCGTGCTCACCTGCGTTCCAGCAATCGACGGCGCGACGAAGGACTTCACCTGATCATCGATGCGGTCGGCGGCTAGTGTCGGATAGCGCGTCTGCTATCCAACTCAAAGTCCTCCTGGTTGTGTTGCTGTAGCCAGCCGCTAATACACCGATCCCACCTACAGCTTTCTTCTTTGCTGTCTCCATTGTTCATTAAACAAATTGCAAAAGATTCACCAACACAGATGTCCAGAATACTGTGGAATTTGTATTGGGATACAATGGTGTCCCAATACTTCCGCTTCAACCATTGACGTCACGCGCAAACGTCATATCTAGACGTTTTCAACCGGAAGTTTCCCGGGAAATTTAAAATTGCACTTTATAAGTTAACCCGGCCGTATTGGCATGTGTTGCAATGTTAAGATTTCATCATTGATATATAAACTATCAGACTGCGTGGTCGGTAGTAGTGGGTTTCAGTTAAGTTCTCCCTTTTTTGCTGTGTAGCCAAGATGGCGATGATTGAGGGTGGTTAAGGTAGATCACTGCACACTCGCCACTGTTGGATGTTTTTGTGTGCAACGTCCAGCTTTACAATCACAGCAAGTTCACCTAAGAAAGTAAATCTTTACTAGTCCAAGCGGCAGCCACTGAATGCACACTCGCGTGCGCGCGCTACTACTACGCGGAAATGATGAACATTCAATAATGTGACAATCATCAACAAAAATAATCCTACATTACACGGTTTGTGGAAAAAAAGAGGGACACAGCCATTGACGCACGTTAAATAACTTAATTAACTATCAGTGAAAACATTCCACAGGGGCTGCTGTCAACAATCTCCTTCCAGTCCGCAGGCTACCAATACTGAGCTTAAAGGGACACACTCACGCACTCTTCTCTCATGAAACATCTCTCAACTGCATACATCAGATATATGAACGTAAAAAAAAAGTAAACAATAATAACTTTCCCTGGTAATTAATTACATCAATTAAAGAATAATTCCGTTAGTAAATCAATTACTTTTTGAGGAACGTAACGATTAACTAATTAATTACGTTTTTAACGTAATTTCCTAACGCTGCTGACATGCACCTGGGTATAGGCTGATTAACAACACTAAATTGGCCCTAGTGTGTGAATGTGATTATGAATGGTTGTCTATCTGTGTTGGCCCTGCGATGAGGTGGAGACTAGTCCAGGGTGTACCCCGCTTTCCGCCCGAGTGCAGCTGTAACAGCTGGGATAGGCTCCAGCCCCCCGCCACCCCGAAAGGGACAAGCGGTAGAAAATGGATGGATTGCATTTTTTATCATTCTCAGTGTAAGCACACTGAGGCACTCATAAGACTAAGTGCAAGTACAGAAGTGCATGAATACTGTCAACTTTTTTATTGATCTAGTACCAAGTAACACATGGCCAGTATTGCCGATGTGTACATTTTTTACCTGAAATTGTTGTGATTTAGACATTCCCTTTTATTTGTTTATCATGGTTAGAATTACAACAGGAACAATATTTTAGGTACAAATATTTTTTTTGTTAATTAACAAAAATAAATTACTAGAACAATGTAAAACAACATTAGAAACATTGATACAATTAATACCTTGTTGCCTTTCATTACATGACATTGTTTGAGAAAAATAAAATAAGGAGTGGAATGAAACAAAACAAAAGCATAAATTAATTCTTTAAATTATTTGGCTTTTTTCACTTAGTTATAAATATAACTAACAACAATGCAACAATACAAAAAAAACACAGGAATAACAAAGCGTAAAACATAGACGATAACTAGGAAGTATCCATCTCATTCCAATCATGCTAGTGTTGAGCTGATGCTGATACAGACATTGATATTGATGATATTTGGATCACTGCCAACCACTACAAAAATGCAGTCACACTTAAATTCACACCTAAGGACAAGCACAATAACTTCTTTAAATAATACATGAATATACTACCTATACTGTAAGTAATCATGTATTCTTTGATTGTAACTTCAGCAGTGAGAAACGTGATTGGGAGGTTTATTTGGGAGTGTGAAGAGGACCAGCCAGGCACACGGGTATGATTAATGACACATAATGAAGACAGTGTGTTTTAACTCGGTATGTTCTGATTAAGGTTTTATGCAGCCAGTTCTGATACCGATCATACATGAGAGAGATCGGCCGATACCAATCACATATTACCTATACATTTTTATATTTATTTATTATGAGTGCTATTGAACATTTAACAATATCAACACAATATTTTAACAAGTTCCTTATTTTTCTTTCATTACATACAATTGCTTGAGCATAACAAATTCAATAGTACACAACAACTAAACAAAAGCAACAACTACTATCTGCTAAACCCTTTGGTTTTGCCATCCTGTGTCCAGAGAATTAATTTGTATACATTAACAAAAACAAAAAGAGGTTATTTTTGAGAAAATAAAAATATCGATCTTATGATTCAGTATGGATCATATACCACTGACACTGCCCTTAATATCGACACCACAAATGTATGGGTCGATCCGATCCTCCTCTTACATGTCTTGTACTAACTGTGACAATGCTGACACACCAACAACTATTATTATAATATTCTCTTTTTATACTCTTATTAATCTACTAATTATTTTCCTGTTAATCGATGCTTAGTTTCTGCTGCAATGTGGTTCCGTCTACACTTCTTAGTGTTTATTAAGTACCGTATTTTTTGGATGATAAATTGCAGTTTTTTTCATAGTTTGGCCGGGGGTGCGATTTATACTCTGGAGCGACTTATGTGTGAAATTATTAACACATTGCCGTAAAATATCAAATAAGATAGAAGAGGAAGTAGCCCATTGTCTACCTTTGGAGTTGGCAGAGTTGTTTAGAAGCAACACAGAGGAAGAAGATTTCATCGGATTTAGCGATTAGGAGTGACAGATTGTTTGGTAAACGTATAGCATGTTCTATATGTTCTAGTTATTTGAATGACTCTTACCATAATATGTTACGTTAACATACCAGGCAAGTTCTCATTTTGTTATTTATGTGTCATATAACGTACACTTATTCAGTCTGTTGTTCACTATTCTTTATTTATTTTAAATTGCCTTTCAAATGACTTTTCTTGGTGTTGGATTTTATCAAATACATTTTCCAAAAAAACTCTAGTGCAACTTATATGTTTTTTTCCTTCTTTAATGCATTTTCGGCCGGTGCGATTTATACTACGGAGCGATTTATAATCCGAAAAATACGTTACTTAAAGCTAGCTTAGCGGCGCGCTAAGCTATGAGCATGCCTCTTTCCTGACTTTCTTTCAGTGTTTTAAACATGTTTAGCCTCGACCTCCAGTGAGAGTAATACTTGATAATGATAATTAAGATGCTAAGTAATTCAGTTATTTGCCACAATGGAGGTGATTATTATTAGTTAAGGGTAGCTGCTTCACATTGTTTGTGGAGATCCCTAATTAGCTTCTAGCCACTTGTCAGCCAGAGAGGATCGACGCCTATGATTGGCATTAAAAGGCATTAACGGGCTGCGGCCAATCACATACTTTTTCACAAAAATTGGTCAATAACGATCGATGGCCGATTGATCAGCACATCCCTATTTTAACCTATTAACAGTCAATCACTAGTTACTGCTGTCTGCCTCACTGTGTTGTCAGGAAAGTTTTACCGACCGGGCAGAAGCAATGTGTGGCATTGACAGGTGTGTTTGCATATGACTGTAAAACAAAACACACTGGATTAAAAATATATATATACTGTAGTTCCTTTCCTTCCAGCAGGACTGAACCATTAATTGCATCAGCACTGTGTTGTGAGGATCCTCTTAATAACATTCTCCCAGGTAAAACATTTATCATTCACACTTTTTTTTCACTCTTTTCGGACTGGCGAAGTCTATATTTATCTAATAATGTGTCCTCTATTTTCACTTAAGGATTCATCAGCATGGACAACCAGCAAAAATGTTCACGTGAGCTACATTACTATCCCCCCAGTGATTTCCGTTGCACTCAGTGTAACGCACTGACAAGACACTATTTGTAATCTATTATTTATATTTATTATAATGTACTAGTAAATCAATATTATTACTTTAGCCACTTTGATTTAATCATTTATTATTACTAGTTAAGTAATTAGTAGTAGTTAACTAAAGTATTTTTGAAAGTAATTGATTCATTAATGAAATTGTCTTTGTTTATGAAGGTGTCAGCAGACTGTATTTTGTTATACAAAGTGGGTACATATTTAATATATAAAAATGTGACAAGGATAACTCTACTTTTCTTGTTTTGTGTTTTTAATTTATTGATTCATGGTGGTGGTTAATAAATAGTATTTTTTCTGTCACTGTAACTTGGGCATATTTCTTTTACTCACTTACGTGTGGGATGCGCTTGCAGACAAAACCAACATTTAATCCTGTGGGACATTCAATTTGAATTACCTTCAAAGCCAAACAGGATATACAAGTCCACACGTTTTTGAAGGGCATAAAACGTTTAAAAAAATGTTGTTGTTTTTTTTTTAACTTATTTTGCTCAAATCTTTTAAAAACTTTAGTCCTAAAGAAAAATATCAAACATCTAATGTGTTTTAATTGTATTTAGATCAGATAATGTCACAGGTTTAAATTAGTGAAATAACTTGTGTTTGCAAATGTAAAGTAAATGAATAGACGGAATGGATGCATGGGTGGAATTTGAGCAAAAGGCCTTGAAAGGGTCAAAATAAAAAGTATAATAAAAAATAAAACATTTAATGTTTGGTATTTTTATGTGGGGCTGAAGTTGATTGAGAGATTTAAGATAACAACTATTTAAATCTAAAAAAATGTAAGCCTTTTCTAAAATGAATGCCTTTCCTGTTTGGCTTTGTGGTATTGTTCAATAGCCTAAGTAAAAAACCCTTTCTAATATAAATGTTAAACATAAAATATGGCCAAAAATGTACTGAACGGACAACATATTCAACCTTAGTCCCCTAGGGTTAAAACACATTTGTTTTCACTATATGAAATGATACTTTTTGTGTATTGTGTATCTTTAAAAAAAAATAGGGACAAGCGGTAGAAAATGGATGGATGGATGTATAGTATGTTGACCATATATACACATAAAGATAATAGCAAAATCTAGTCATAGATGAGAGGAAAACGTATTTTAGGACAAACTGAACTGAAGTCCAGTTGCGATCTATCTCAACATGAGACTCCAGTGACCCGAATGAATGAGAATATCTGACGGTTTAGTCAGGGATGTTTATTCAAGAGAGATTGCATGGATCATGTGGAAGTGGTAGGTGCGTCACGTGTACTAATTTCAGCCAATCAGAATACCTTAGCGTGGACAATATTTGGACTGCTATTTATGTAATGCGTTATTGGGTTCTATAATATTTCATGCAGTTGACAAAAATATTTTTTGGTTAATTGATAAAGTGTAAAAATATATATATATATATATATATTCTATATATATACAAACCCTGTTTCCATATGAGTTGGGAAATTGTGTTAGATGTAAATATAAACGGAATACAATGATTTGCAAATCATTTTCAACCCATATTCAGTTGAATATGCTACAAAGACAACATATTTGATGTTCAAACTGATAAACTTTTTTTTTTTTTTGCAAATAATCATTAACTTTAGAATTTGATGCCAGCAACACGTGACAAATAAGTTGGGAAAGGTGGCAATAAATACTGATAAAGTTGAGGAATGCTCATCAAACACTTATTTGGAACATCCCACAGGTGAACAGTCAAATTGGGAACAGTTGGGTGCCATGATTGGGTATAAATGTAGATTCCATGAAATTTTCAGTCATTCACAAACAAGGATGGGGCGAGGTTCACCACTTTGTCAACAAATGCGTGAGCAAATTGTTGAACAGTTTAAGAAAAACCTTTCTCAACCAACTATTGCAAGGAATTCAGGGATTTCATCATCTACGGTCCGTAATAGCATCAAAGGGTTCAGAGAATCTGGAGAAATCACTGCACGTAAGCAGCTAAGCCCGTGACCTTCGATCCCTCAGGCTGTTCTGCATCAACAAGCGACATCAGTGTGTAAAGGATATCACCACATGAGCTCAGGAACACTTCAGAAACCCACTGTCAGTAACTACAGTTGGTCGCTACATCTGTAAGTGCAAGTTAAAACTCTCCTATGCAAGGCGAAAACCGTTTATCAACAACACCCAGAAACGCCGTCGGCTTCGCTGGGCCTGAGCTCATCTAAGATGGACTGATGCAAAGTGGAAAAGTGTTCTGTGGTCTGACGATTTTCTGTAATGCAATTAAAAAAACAAAAATGTCATACATTCTGGATTCATTACACATCAACTGAAATATTGCAAGCCTTTTATTATTTTAATATTGCTGATTATGGCATACAGCTTAAGAAAACTCAAAAATCCCATCTCAAAAAATTAGAATATTTCCTCAGACCAAGTAAAAAAAAAAAGATTTATAACAGCAAAACAAAATCAAACATTTGAAAATGTCAATTAATGCACTCAGTACTTGGTTGGGAATCCTTTTGCATGGATTACTGCATCAATGTGGCGTGGCATGGAGACAATCAGCCTGTGGCATTGCTGAGGTGTTATGGATGCCCAGGATGCTTCAATACCAGCCTTTACCTCATTTGCATTATTGGGTCTGGTGTCTTTCAGCTTCTTCTTCACAATACCCCACACATTCTCTATGGGGTTCAGGTCAGGGGAGTTAGCAGGCCAATCGAGGACAGTATTGCCATGGTCAGTACACCAGTTACTGGTAGTTTTGGCACTGTGGGCAGGTGCCAGATCATGCTGGAAAATGAAATCATCATCTCCATAGAGCTTTTCATCAGATGGAAGCATGTAGTGCTCTAAAATCTCTTGGTACACAGCTGCATTGACTCTGGACTTGATGAAACACAGTGGACCAACACCAGCAGCTGACATGGCTCCCCAAACCATTGCTGACTGTGGGAACTTCACACTGGATTTCAAGCAACTTGGATTTTGCTCCTCTCCAGCCTTCCTCCAGACTCTAGCACCTTGACTTCCAAATGAAATACAAAACTTGCTTTTCTCTGAAAACAGGACTCTGGACCACTCTGCAACTGTCCAGTGCTTCTTTTCCATAGCCCAAATCAGACGCTTCTAGAGATTTTAGAGCACTACATGCTTCCATCTGTTGAAAAGCTCTATGGAGATGATGATTTAATTTTCCAGCATGATTTGGCACCTGCCCACAGTGCCAAAACCACCAGTAACTGGTGTACTGACCATGGCATTACTGTCCTCGATTGGCCTGCCAACTCCCCTGACTTGAACCCAATAGAGAATTTGAGGGGTATTGTGAAGAAGAAGCTGAAAGACACCAGACCCAATAATGCAAATGAGCCAAAGGCCGGTATTGAAGCATCCTGGGCATCCATAACACCTCAGCAATGCCACAGGCTGATTGCCTCCATGCCACGCCGCATTGATGCAGTAATCCATGCAAAAGGATTCCCAACCAAGTACTGAGTGCATTAATTGACATTTTCAAATGTTTGATTTTGTTTTGCTGTTATAAATCTTTATTTTTTACTTGGTCAGAGGAAATATTCTAATTTTTTGAGATGGGATTTTTGAGTTTTCTTAAGCTGTATGCCATAATCAGCAATATTAAAATAATAAAAGGCTTGCAATATTTTACTTGATGTGTAATGAATCCAGAATGTATGACTTTTTTTTTTAAATTGCATTACAGAAAATACAGAACTTTATCACAATATTCTAATTTTCTGAGACAGTCCTGTATATATATATATATATATATATATATATATATATATATATATATATATATATATATATATATATATATATATATATGTGTGTGTGTGTGTGTGTGTATATATATATATATATATATATATATATATATATATATATATATATATATATATATATATATATATATATATATATATATATATATATATATATATATATATATATATATATATATATATATATATATATATATATATATATATATATATATATATATACGGTATATATAAAGGGACAAGCAGTTAAAAATGGATGGATATATATATATTTATTTTATTTTATTTTATTTTTTCTTATTTATTTATTTTTTAATATATAGTTTATCTCCCTCGTCAAAAATCTTTGGTCCGACTGGACGCGATAACCCGACCTCATTTTTTGGGGGAGTATTAGCATGTATATCGAACAGCATCGAGATAAAACTGGTATTGATTTCATGATATATAAGACCATGTTCTATTCATAAATAATATAGGAGTGTATAGTGACGATGATCAAGTCTATGTGATTTTGAAAGCGCCTTTTCTTTAACACATAAAGTCGTCCACCCCTAATGAGTGGACTATGCCGAGCACGTTTAGCCAATGGCGTATTTGTTATGGTACCAACCCACCAAACAGGCAGCAGCATGACATTAGTAACACAGCAGCACATCCACTCTCTTCAACTTTGCTTCTTTCCACGCTTTTGACGACTGTCATGGAGTTGAACAATCTCTCCGTGGTGCTACATTCTAAGGGAGACCTCAGACTGGTACGCTCCCACATTAAAAATAACGAATATTGTAATTTAGCTGTGTATGTGAACTCAGTCAGGGGATCGATAAATATTTGCTTTTGTCCCCAGGAAACGCGACCTGTCCCCAAGCCAGGGCCAAATGGTACGAATTACACTTTTTTTCTTCATTAACCTTCTTTCTGACCGTAGTTTACCACTCACACGTCACCAAAATTCTGACTTTCCACATGTTTATTAGGAATTCACAATCAACGGTTTAGTCGTTTTAGACATACTTAATAATGTCAGTCATTAATGTTACATTTGTACAAGTCAACCTGTCCAAAAAGGAGTTAACTAGTCGGGAGAAGCAGCTGCATGCACTTTTCCATCTATTACTGACAATTACTGGGAATTTAAATGATCTGTTCCAGGGTCAAACTGTTGCTTCTTGATTCTTTATATGGTTGTTTCTTGCCACATCATGCTTCAAATTGTGCAGCTTCATTACAGCACAGATTTTTTGGGGGGATGTGTTTAAAGTTTAAATTAAGTAATTTCAAACATACAAAAGGCTAAATAATCTAATAATATATAAATACTAGGGCTGTGAATCTTATCTCGATTCGATTCAATATTGATTCTTGGGGTCACGATTCGATTCAAAATGGATTTTTTTTTTCAATTCAACACGATTCTCGATTCAAAAATGCTATTTTACCGATTCAAAAGGATTCTCTCTTCATTCAATACATAGGATTTTAGCAGGATCTACCCCAGTCTGCTGACATCCAAGCAGAGTAGTAGATTTTTGTAAAAAGCTTTTATAATTGTAAAGGACAATGTTTTATCAACTGATTGCAATAATGTAAATTTGTTTTAACTACTAAATGAACCAAAAATATGACTTATTTTATCTTTGTGAAAATATTGTACACAGTGTGTTGTCAAGCTTATGAGATGCGATGCAAGTGTAAGCCACTGTGACACTATTGTTCTTTTTTTAATTTTTATAAATGTCTAATGATAATGTCAATGAGGGATTTTTAATCACTGCTATGTTGAAATTGTAACTAATATTGATACTGTTGTTGATAATATTCATTTTTGTTTCACTACTTTTGGTTTGTTCTGTGTCGTGTTTGTGTCCTCTCAATTGGTCTGTTTATTGCAGTTCTGAGTGTTGCTGGGTCTGGTTTGGTTTTGGAATTGGATTGCATTGTTTTGATTGATTGATTGAGACTTTTATTGGTAGGTTGCACAGTTGTTATGGTATTGCTGTGTATTGTTTTGTTGGATTTATTAATTAAAAAAAATGAAAATAAATTAATTTTTTTTTAAAAATCGACCTGAATCGCACAACGTGAGAATCACGATTTGAATTCGAATCGATTTTTTCCCCCACAGCCCTAATAAATACAAAAGTACTATGGCCATGAGGGGAGACCAAACCAATCAGAGCGTGCGGCTCAATATCATCACCGCTGAATGGCTCAGCCTCAGGCACCATTACTGTATTGAATTAAAAGACTGTGAAGGTGAATAAAGGATGCAATTTAATTTGTAGAGGGCTTTTATAATGGTGAAAACCTTATTTAAAGGCCTACTGAAACCCACTACTACCGACCACGCAGTCTGATAGTTTATATATCAATGATGAAATCTTAACATTACAAAACATGCCAATACGGCCGGGTTTGATTAGTAAAGTGCAATTTTAAATTTCCTGCGAAATATCCTGCTGAAAACGTCTCGGTATGATGACGTTTGCGCGTGACGTCACGGATAGTAGCGGACATTTTGGGACACCATTGTGGCCAGCTATTAAGTCGTCTGTTTTCATCGCAAAATTCCACAGTATTCTGGACATCTGTGTTGGTGAATCTTTTGCAATTTGTTTAATGAACAATGGAGATAGCAAAGAAGAAAGCTGTAGGTGGGAAGCGGTGTATTAGCGGCCGGCTGCAGCAACACAAACACGTAGCCGGTGTTTCATTGTTTACATTCCCGAACGATGACAGTCAAGCTTTACCATTGGCCTGGGACAACAGAGACTCTTACCAGGAGGACTTTGAGTTGGATACGCATGCTTGTGGAGATGGGACAACAGAGACTCTTACCAGGAGGACTTTGAGTTGGATACGCGGTACCGTGAGTACGCAGCTGCGGCTTCCAGACATTTGATCGCTTGCCCGTACGTGCGTGCCGCTATGTGCATGTCACGTACGTAACTTTGGGGAAATATATGTGCTGTATGAAATTTGCGGAGGTGAACGGTACTTTGGGCTGTGGGATTGAGTGTGTTGTGCGGGTGTTTGATTTGTATTGGCGGGTTATATGGACGGGAGGGGGGAGGTGTTTGTTATGCAGGATTCATTTGTGGCATATTAAATATAAGCCTGGTTGTGTTGTGGCTAATAGAGTACATATATGTCTTGTGTTTATTTACTGTTTTAGTCATTCCCAGCTGAATATCAGGTCCCACCCGCCTCTCACTGCATCTTCCCTATCTGAATCGCTTCCACTGCCCTCTAGTCCTTCACTCTCACTTTCCTCATCCACAAATATTTCATCCTCGCTCAAAATAATTGGGAAATCGTCGCTTTCTCGGTCCGAATCGCTCTCGCTGCTTGTGGCCATGATTGTAAACAATGTGCAGATGTGAGGAGCTCCACAACCTGTGACGTCACGCGCATATCGTCTGCTACTTCCGGTACAGGCAAGGCTTTTTTATCAGCGACCAAAAGTTGCGAACTTTATCGTCAATGTTCTCTACTAAATCCTTTCAGCAAAAATATGGCAATATCGCGAAATGATCAAGTATGACACATAGAATGGATCTGCTATCCCCGTTTAAATAAGACAATCTCATTTCAGTAGGCCTTTAAAAGACCGTAAACAGTTTTAGCTGTGAAATTATTTAACTTTGATGAAATTAATGTATCGTGGTCATGCCTGGATCCAATTAACAGCGATAAATGATAGGTTGATTGGCAACACTAAATTGGCCCTAGTGTGTGAATGTGAGTGTGAATGTTGTCTGTCTATCTGTGTTGGCCCTGCGATGAGGTGGCGACTTGTCCAGGGTGTACCCCGCCTTCTGCCCGAATGCAGCTGAGATAGGCTCCAGCGACCCCGAACGGGACAAGCGGTAGAAAATGGATGGATGAAAATGAGGGATGACTGTATTTCTCTTTGAAGAAATAGCCACACAAAAACAAAGTTAATCCAGTGATGCTAGCCGGATTGTGGACCTTTCCACCCATGACGTCACGCTTTGTACAACATTGAAGTCATATGTTTTCCGAAAAAGCTTAGGCTGAGTATCTATTGGTTCACATTTAGAGGTTGCACTTGCACAATACTGTATACTGAAGCGATTCTAACAATGGCGGTTTTGTGGTTTGACTTCAGAGGTTCTGCTTCAGATGCACTCTGTTGGCATCTGCGGCTCAGATGTCCACTACTGGCAGCACGGCGGCATCGGAGACGTTGTGCTCACAAAGCCGATGGTGTTGGGACACGAAGCAGCGGGTCGGGTGATAAAAGTCGGCTCGGCGGTCAAACACCTTCAAGTGGGTGAGTGAGCTGAAATACTCCTGCAAATTCTGTGTAACGCCACACATCTCTATTTGTCATCCTCATTATTTTTCAGGCGACCGAGTTGCCATCGAGCCAGGTGTGCCCCGAGAGACGGATGAGTTTTTCAAAAACGGACGCTACAATTTGTCTCCCACCATCTTTTTCTGTGCCACCCCGCCCGATGATGGCAACCTGTGCAGATACTACACACACAATGCCAACTTCTGTTACAAGTAACCGCTAAAATGGCCTAACAATGCTCCTGTGGTCTAAATGCAACGCTATTACTTAATCTTTGCCACACATTCTCCTTTTTTTTCTCCTCTTCAGGTTGCCTGATAATGTGACATTTGAGGAGGGTGCTCTGATCGAACCGCTGTCTGTGGGCATCCACGCATGTCGCAGGGCCGGTGTGACCCTCGGCAGCACCGTACTCGTCTGTGGCGCAGGTACAACAATCATCAAAACAAGTCACTCACTAGTTTTTCTGGCAATAGTCCATCCCCGTAGCGTAGGGTAATCATATTAAATAGTTTGACTAGATCATGCCAGCACTTGTAAGGAATCCAGTTTGAAATTTAGTGGGGGTTATTAAAAAATAGCTGCTTAAAGGAAGTAGCTGTTTCTTTGGGCAGGCATTAGCCAAAAGGAGACTCGCAAATAACTTGTTAACAGAAACAGTCTGACTTATCATACAATAAATGGCGCTATAACCATCACGCAGCAACTTAACACACACACAGGGCTACTTTTTGTATTTTTTTGATTGAGTTTTGTTTATTTCGAACATGACAACACTTACAATATAATACATCACACACATACTTGCCAACCTTGAGACCTCTGATTTCGGGAGGTGGGGGATTGGGGGTTGGGGTGGGGGGCGTGGTCGGGGGCGGGGCGTGGTTGGGGCGTGGTTAAGAGGGGAGGAGTATATTTACAGCTAGAATTCACCAAGTCAAGTATTTCATATATATACACTACCGTTCAAAAGTTTGGGGTCACATTGAAATGTCCTTATTTTTTAAGGAAAAGCACTGTACTTTTCAATGAAGATAACTTTAAACTAGTCTTAACTTTAAAGAAATAGACTCTATACATTGCTAATGTGGTAAATGACTATTCTAGCTGCAAATGTCTGGTTTTTGGTGAAATATCAACATAGGTGTATGGAGGCCCATTTCCAGAAACTATCACTCCAGTGTTCTAATGGTACAATGTGTTTGCTCATTGGCTCAGAAGGCTAATTGATGATTAGAAAACCCTTGTGCAATCATGTTCACACATCTGAAAACAGTTTAGCTTGTTACAGAAGCTACAAAACTGACCTTCCTTTGAGCAGATTGAGTTTCTGGAGCATCCCATTTGTGGGGTCAATTAAACGCTCAAAATGGCCAGAAAAAGAGAACTTTCATCTGAAACTCGACAGTCTATTCTTGTTCTTAGAAATTAAGGCTATTCCACAAAATTGTTTGGGTGACCCTAAACTTATGAACGGTAGTGTATATACAGTATATACGTACTGTATTCTAGCTATATATATATTTATTTTATTATATATATATATATATATATATATATATATATATATATATATATATATATATATATATATATATATATATATATATATACATATATATATATATATATATATATATATATATATATATATATATATATATATATATATATATATATATATATATATATATATATATATATATATATATATATATATATATATCTATAAATAAAATAAATACTTGAATTTCAGTGTTCATTTATTTACACATATACACACACATAACACTCATCTACTCATTGTTGAGTTAAGGGTTTAATTGTCCACCCTTGTTCTATTCTCTGTCACTATTTTTCTAACCATGCTGAACACCCTCTCTGATGATGCGTTGCTCTGTGGCACGCACAAAAGTGCTTTCATCAAATGCACTAGAGTCTGGAATCTTCCATCTCTCCCTAGCATGGCCCAAAACCGGTCAATCTTTGCTTCCTGAGGAAGATCTTCACTGCCAAGCACTTGGTAGTCCACTACTTCTTCCCGGAGGCTATCCAGGTCCAATCGCAGCTGCGGCTTGGAACTTACAAGCGTATTTCTTCATCTTACTCGTCGTCGCCACGGCTGTATCTTCCTCGTTCTTCTGCTTCGTCTCCTTGTTGTGTGCGCAGTTGTGCACTGCACTCTCTAAAAGCCGTAGATGTTATTGTCACATATGCATGTACAGTAGATGGCAGTATTGTCCTGTTTAAGAGTGTCACAACATTGCTGTTTACGGCAGACGAACTGCTTTACGGTAGACGAAAACGGGACTGCTGTTGTTGTGTGTTGTTACCGCGCTGGGAGGACGTTAATGAAACTGCCTAACAATAAACCCACATAAGAAAACAAGATCTCGCCCTCGATCATTCTACAGTTATAACGTGATTGGGCAGGCACGCTGTTTATATTGTGGGAAAGCGGACGTGAAAACAGGCTGTCCTCACTCAGGTCCGCATGGAGCTGGAGGGGGCGTGGCCTCCAGCTCCGCCTGAATTTCGGGAGATTTTCGGGAGAAAATTTGTCCCGGGAGGTTTTCGGGAGAGGCGCTGAATTTCGGGAGTCTCCCGGAAAATCCGGGAGGGTTGGCAAGTATGATCACACATAATTTCATATAATTTGTCTTTACATCATGCCCGAAAAGGAGTAGGAAGAAGCAAAGCTTAATTAATCCTACCAATTTCCCACTGCAGAGCATTTACAAATACATATGCTCATTCACGGTCTTCTTTTTGTAACACAATTAGATTTAGTTTTATTGGTCCCCGTTGGGGAAATTAATTTTCACTGCCGTACATTTAAACAATAGACATTACACATCACAAAACAAAAATAACAAAAATACATCATACATGACCAACACATTTATAGGCTTGTCAGACAGGTCGGCCGGGCCTGCTGTTAAGGGCGGCATTAGCTGCAGGGATCACGCTTTTCCTGAGGCGGGTCCTCCGGAATTTGATGGTTCTGTACCTGCACCCTGATGGTAGTGGGATTATGTATTGGTGTAGTGGGTGACTGATATCCTGGACTATCGTTTTTGCCAGTCGAGTGATGGACCTGTGGTTTGAATCTGAAATGTTGGGTGTGGGTAGGCCGATGATTTTAGCTGCTATGTTTGTAATGCGTGTGAGTTTGGTCCGGTTGGTTACAGAAAGCATGGTGAAAAAACATGTGGAACAGTACATAAGGATGGGTTGAACAATGCTTTGGTAAAGTAATAACAGGAGATGAGGTGCAACGTATAGTTCTTTAAGTTTTCGGATGACTGACAGTCTTTGTTGACTTCTTCTTTGAATGTCCGTGGTGTGCTGATCAAAAGTGAGTTTATTGTCCAAGGTTACGCCCAGGTATTTAAAAGTGCATCAGTGAATGATTAGTACACCGTATTAGTATTATTCTGACCGACAGATAATTAAGTTGGTCATGATTAACCTACTGAGATGAAGAATAACTAGTTTTCAATAAGGTTGAAGGTATTTCTCACAATTCTTCTTCCTTGTACTTTGAAAGCACTTTTAATTTGAACAGCCTCTTAAAGTGGATCATAATAGTACATTGCTTAACTTCTTTGCTTAATCCATTCCATAATTTAATTCCACATACTGATATGCTAAAGGTCTTAAGTGTTGTATGTGCATACAAATGTTTTAAGTTAGTTTTTCCTCTAAGATTATATTTCTCCTCTTTTGTTGAGAATAATTGTTGTACTTTCTTGGGTAGCAGGTTTTAGTTTGCTTTGTACATAATTTTAGCTGTTTGCAAATGTACCTAATCGTGGAACTTCACTATTTTTGATTCAATAAATAAAGGGTTTGTATGTTCTCTATATTCAACATTATGTATTATTCTAACGTATCTTTTTTGTAACATGGTTCGTGAATGAAGTGCACTACTACTAGTGCTTTTACCACTTTTGTCTGTGCTAATACAGTGTAGTAACATTGCCTTCTTCATTGGATTTGGTTGTTAGCTATGTGTCCAACTCCAACCTGAAAAAGTGGATTGCACTTTGTCAGGCCCCTACCTCCACACCTGTACAATTTGGGCGTACAGGTGGTATAGCTCTTGAAGTCACAGAGGTAGGCAGCCCCTTGACCACAATAAGGTGGAAATCCTTCAGGGGGGAAACTAAAAGATACAAGTAAAATAAAGTATTGAACAACGCTTATTTTAAAGGGGAACTGCACAAGCGCTTTTTGTGTTGTTCTCACTAGTTCCAGGTCCTATATGGCTGTTAGTGTCCCAACGTGTTGGAATACATACTTACACTTTTTCTGTGCAGGGGAGATGTATGATTTATGATCTAGAATAAACGTAGAGGGAGCAAGGAAGTGAAGAAGCAGCAGATCACTCGATGATATAAACATAGGCACAAAAGTGATCACGGGGCCGCTATAAATAGTTTGTCTGCGTTAGCGTTTATAATAATAATACCACTAATACTTGGTTAATATTCAAGTCACAAAATGTAAATTGAGTATTGTCAGGGCGTATTATCAGATTTCATGGGCGGAATAGTGGAGCTCCCATTGGCTCCGCTGTAAGAGAGTGTCATAGAGCGTCAAAAATAAAATGTGTCCTCTTCACTTTCTCTCAGGTGTACACATATTATGATGTAGAACACGTTCAATACACACATTTTTTGTTTTGGCGTCGCCGGTGAGAAATTCAACTTCCTCGTCTCACAAGGAAAAGCATCTGATTGGCTAACCCACACCCGCTTTCATATATGTACACTTTTAAAGAACTATAATATGATACATTTCAAACTTGTCCCACCCATCTACAAGACAAAATTAAATCTGGTTGGATTTCATTTCTGACACATATTCGTATTGTTTTTAGTCGTCGGGGCTAAGGGGAGGGGTCTGTGTTTCCGCGGACTCGTGAAGCCTGACACAGCCATGGGACAGAGATGAGGGAAGATATTAGTTTACCGTGTCCCCTTTTCAGCGGATTTTGTCAAGTTTTAATTTTGTGAGTATGTTAAAATGTACTTTCTCAACTATAAAAACGTTGATTTGAGGGGGCCGAGCTTGCCAGCACACATCCAGTATGTTTTTCTTTTTTTATGCAGTCTAACTCGTAAATAAAAGTAAACTATGTCAACACTGCAGCTGCACAAGCTATTACTACTGTAGCTGTTTAAAGTACATGATTAGAGTTAACTTAGTTATTTATTATCCTCCACTAGTAGTAGTAGTTGCCCTGTGTGCGTGTTTACCTACCTGGTACATGTTTATGTGTTCTGTCTCATGGGATTCAAGATTGCCACTATGTAGGGTACGAGGTAGGCGCACATTTACACTGTACTTTGAAACACCTGCACTAGGCTATGTGTGCGTTGAGTAACTTTTGCACCATTCCCCCTCCATCTCCTGGCCATTGCTAGTCCTGTGCATTCGTGCCCCCTCCCATTTGCATGTCCCATTATTTCTGTTCTGTTGTTTTACTGCAATTTATCCGACTTTGTGTAATAGTTCCTGTTTCATTCGGAACACTTGTAAATGTATATTATTTTCAAGGTTGAAGCTGTCATTATTTACTTTCAAGAGGAGTGATCATGTTATTTAAATTTCATTTTCATAAGCACACGGATGTAATCGCGTGTGAGTGAATGTGCATTGGGCTTGATTATGATTTTAGGTCTCATTTCTACTTCGAGTGGTAATTCTAGTACTCTGCTACATGCATGCGTTTATGTGCATGGAATCATGCTGGGTCCCAGACCTCCTCTGCCTTATTGTACTAAAAGAGGATGAGTGGGCTCTGCTTTGGCACGCTTCAGTGCTCTCACATGAGCTAAGCCGCTCTAAATATTGAATGTGCCAAGTTTTATGCTGCCGATTCCGATAACAATCATTCATGTTTGAGATTGGCCGATACGATCACATGTTTTAACTGTATATTTAAAAAATATTGATGTGGTATGATATTACAAGTTTAACAATATCAACACAATATTTAGACTAGTTCTTTATTTCCTTGTATTACATACAATTGTTGGATCAAAACAAAGTCTATAGTACATAGTAACTAAACAAAAGCCAAAAATACTATCAATTACTTATTAAAATCCTTTGGTTTTTGCCGTCAAAGTCTTTTATTTCTAGAGAATTATTCCCTGAGTTTGTAAACATTAACAAAAACAACAAAAAATCATTTTGAGAAAATAACGGTATTGATTTAATCACTCCTGTATTAATCATATACTGATACCTCCAAAAACATGCACCTGGGGATAGGTTGATTGGCAACACACAAAAAATTGGCCCTAGTGTGTGAAAGCGAGTGTGAATGTTGTCTGTCTATCTGTGTTGGCCCTGCGATGAGGTGGCGACTTGTCCAGGCTGTACCCCGCTTTCCGCCCGAATGCAGCGACCCCGAAAGGGACAAGCGGTAGAAAATGGATGGATGGATGATAAAATTCATAGATCGATCCGCTCTCCCCTTTGTGTTGTGTACTGACTGTGACAATGCTGACACACCAACAGTTGTCATATTATCCTCTCTCTAGACTCGTTAATTTACTTGTTAATTTCCTGTTAATATCTGCTTGCTTTCTGCTACTATGTGGTCCCATCATTAGTGGACACCGACTTAAACAAGTTGAAAAACTTATTCGGGTATTACCATTTAGTGGTCAATTGTACGGAATATGTACTTCACTGTGCAACCTACTAATAAAAGTCTCAATCAATCAATCTACACTTCCTTAAGTTTTCCTATTTACTGTGTTTTTTTAAAGCTAGTTTAGCGGTTAGCTTAGTTATAAACATGTCTGCTCCTGGTTTGCCCTTGGTGTGTAACATCAGGGTTTCCCTCAGCTTGCCAATTACCTGTAGCACTGGTGGCAGGGCTCGGAGCATGGTCAGTATGATGTCATCATTTAATTTGCATAACCGTTGATGATGCAAACATTTTCTACAAAGAAGGCTAAATTAATGTACATGCATTTTAAAAACAAATCTGTGTTATTAGTAATGTGTATTAACATTGTTTTTTTAATATTATATTGTTTTTCTCTATTTTTATAACTAATATTATTGTACATTGTAACACAGGCTGTATACCAGGGCGGCCGTTGTTCTTTCAAGTAAAAGAAAGGTAATATTTAGCTAGTGTCGAAACATGAGTACAATCTTCAATCCCCAGCAGGTTCAGTTGGTAAACAGCCTCTGGTGTGTTAGAACAAGCCGGGTAAGGGAGGTCGGTATGTCAGATCCATAACTTCAGGACAATGATTGGCTCTAAGAGCAGGGCGAATCAGGCATGAGTGCAAAGCAGGGCTGTATGCGTGCCGTCGTTGGAGAAGCCACCGCCTTATCCCCAAGCTGCCAGCCGCTAGAGCCAAAGTTTTGTGTGAAGCAGCCGTGCGGGCAGCGCCTTGGAATGTCAAACATGCGGGCCTGATGGGACAGGTTCAATCCGGCCCGCAAGATGAGTTTGCTAAGTGTAAAATTGAGCTGCATTTTCAAATTAAAGAAACTGCTGTTCTAAATGTGTCCACTGAATGTCGCAATAGTAATCCTGATAGGCAAGCAAATAGGGTGAGCAAGTATACCAAGCAAGAGTTACAGGGTAAAGCGGGGCTGCAACTCCTCCCCCTCGACCCAACGTTAAACAAACAATTGGTAACCCCACTTAAAATGCTGCATGAGGTACTGCACATTGATATAGTTCTGTGAAAATGATTGTCTTCTGTGCAAATTTAAAGAAAGTGAACAGTGTGTGATTTACTGCAATACTGTCAGTCTTTTAAGTTTTTTTGTTTTTTTTTAAATTGTTCACCCATTGCACAGCTGTTATTGTTGTATAAATACTCAGTTTGTATGGTTTGTTGATGTATGGAAATGACAAATGAGGTAGTTGATACATAAAATAGTTTTTATTTTCCTTATTTGGTTTTTGGTTCAATCCTAGATGCGCTGTGACTTAAAGTTTAAATGCTTTGTAGATACACTGAGATTAAATCTAAGTTCATTGTGTTTTTCATGGCGTTTTTGAAACCGCACCAATTTTTCCTCAGAATTTTCAACTAACTTGAAGTGTTTTGTCAAGAGGATTATTTGTGATATGTGCATTTTCAGAATGTGCTTGTTCTATTTTGGGCCGAAGTAAAACAAAGAAAACAATCTGAAGTTGTCGTAGTTGTATTTTTTAATTATTATGCCATGATTTTACCTGCCTACATAGGAATACATTTTTGGCCATGCGGCCCCTGAGCTAATATGAGTTTGACAACCCTGCTCCAGAGAATCGCGTGCGTCTTGCTAAAGGTAGAACGTTTTTCGGTGGCCAAATTTTTTGATGCGTCGCTAGTCAATAGTGTGTAAATAATGGGCTATATATCCATTCATACAATGTATTACTTGAATTTGTTTCCATGTAAAATACCCTAATTTTTAAAGTTGTGGCGGATTTTACCTTGCCATGGCGATCAGTTACACGAAGGGAACCCTGAACATGTTTAATCTCGTGCTCCAGTGACAATGTTACATTATAATGATACTCTAACACAGTTTTCTATGCCATTAGGAAGGCGATTATTATTATCATATGGGAGTGGCTCCACACTGTGTATGGGGACACACAATTAGCTGCTAGCCGCTTGCAGCTGGGGGACTAAAAATACATATAAATACAGTCCTTGTGATCAGCAGTAAAAGACATTTATCGGCAATGGCGATCACATACTTTTTCAACCGATGCTGATCAGTGGCTGATCGATTAGCACATCCCTACTAAAGAGAGAAAGCTTGTGCTCGTGTGCTAATTAGGTTTTTTCTTATTTTACAGGACCAATTGGCTTAGTCTGTCTGCTTGTGGCCAAAGCAATGGGAGCTGCACAGGTTGTCATTACAGGCAGAGGTGGGTAGTAACGCGCTACATTTACTCCGTTACATCTAGTTGAGTAACTTTTGGGATAAATTGTACTTCTAAGAGTAGTTTTAATGCAACATACTTTTACTTTTACTTGAGTATTTTTATAGAGAAGAAACGCTACTTTTACTACGCTCCATTTATCTACATTCAGCTCGCTACTCGCTACTGATTTTTATCGATCTGTTAATGCACGCTTTGTTTGTTTTGGTTTGTCAGACAGACCTTCAAAGTAGGATGTATCGCATGCCTCCGTTTCACCAATCCAATGCAGTCACTGGTGACGTTTGACTCCGTTTCATCAATCAAACAGAGCCAGGCGGTCACATGATTAACTGCACATAAAGTTTCAGCGGCAAACAACAACAATCTTAAGCTTACATGAACTCAACGTCAAATTTGAGGAAGCACATCGCGGTAAGTAACGTTAGTAGATATTTTGGCTGTCACCGTAGGCTGATGTTAGCTTCCCTGCTATGAATCACTGTCAAATGTATATCGTGTGGGGACATTTATTAATGCACTGCAGCCTCATAGACAGACAGACAGAGACACACACACACACACACACACACACACACACACACACACACACACACACACACACACACACACACACACACACACACACACACACACACACACACGCATGCATAGAAACACCAATCAGAAGTGCACAGTGTGTTCCTAGGTGCAGCCCACACCTATCAGTTTATGGTTTGCGTAAAGGCTAACTTGTTATTTTCCTTTGTAATCTCTGCCTACTGAGCCTATGGTGCTGTTAAGTTATTGTGGCTCAATTTGCCTTCATTTTTTTTTCTTAATGTATTATTATTTAATATATATTATTGTTTTAGTTGCTTAAGAGATATTCCTGGCTCTGAATTTGCTCATTGCTATTTTTATGTTTTTGTTCATTATTTGTTGCCGTCATCATTAAACGAACAGGTTACTCATCAGTTACTCAGTACTTGAGTAGTTTTTTCACAACATACTTTTTACTTTTACTCAAGTAAATATTTGGGTGACTACTCCTTACTTTTACTTGAGTAATAAATCTCTAAAGTAACAGTACTCTTACTTGAGTACAATTTCTGGCTACTCTACCCACCTCTGATTAAAAGTGAACACCATCATCCTTGTAACAAAAAAACAACAACACACACACCAAGCAATTTTTTTCTCTCCAACCGCCGCATTATCACACTCAGATCTGTTCCCCGAGCGTCTGGCCATGGCCAAGGAGTTGGGTGCCGACTTCCAGTTGGGGGTGAAGAGAGGGGATGGACCTCAGCTGTTGGCCAAGAGCGTTGAGGACATGCTGGGAGCTCAGCCGCACATCACCATTGAATGTAGTGGTGTTGAGAGCAGTATTCAAACTGCCATCTATGTAAGTACACCAAGTACTGCTTCTTGTGTAGATTACTACCGGAGTTTATGTCAACAACATGTCTAGATTGACCAACTCTTCAAGTTTCGGTCCACTCTGTTCCTATTACTTAAGCAGACATTTATGACATATATGGTCGACCACTTTTGTCGACATAAAAGTGGTCGACATAAAATTTGTGGATCCATTTACATTGACGTGCGTTATAGTATTGTCAACGTCGTCATTATTGCTTGTGTGTTTTTTCAAAAGTAGATTAGTGGTTATGTCAAAATAGAAGTGAAGTTTATTTTTAAAGCTTCAGCACAGGACCACAAGTCATTTGTCAACCGTCGTTTTTATCCCCGTTTCCGCTGCAAAGTCCCTAACAACATTCCTGAGATTTTTAGCAACCAAAAGACAGATTTCTGTATGTACAAAATAATTTCTTATCACCCATTCTCTTTATATCTCTGTGAAAATGTCACAAGTAAATTCGCAATCAATGTCTGTATTTGGTTATATCTACAACACCTTATGTTGACAGTCAATCCAAGGGGCGTCAACTCAAACGGGTACCACTCAATCCACTGTATTATTATTTACTCTGTTACCAATTTCACACTTCATCTATTTGATACTATAGTGTATAAACTTATTATCACACTAACTTCAACACCTTCGATGCAGGACTACATTCAAATTATTTTATAGTGATAAACCATCCATCACCATGATTAGGTAAGCCAGGGGCGTCCAAACTTGTCCTGCCGAAAGCCACCATTTCGACAATTTGTAATATTCCAAAACAATTCAAAGTAGGTAGGCTGACCCAGGATCTCCACTGGATGTGTAACGGCAGCGGAAAAGTGCTGTTCCGTGGCGGTGCTGTTATGCTGCCTTTATGCCGTCTGGCAATCCCCACCGCTGGTCTGTTGCTGCTGAACAGCAACCCCGCAGAACGTCTCAAGCTTTGCCATCCATCAATACTCCCAGGTGGGCGTCTATGACGGCACTCAATTGACTTGACTCATGGAAAAGACGACAGTTTTGCCTTGCACAACGACAACTTAATTTTTTTGTAGCAAGCAACAACACAACAGTAACATCGTCCCTGGCGAGCGTTGTACACGCACACATTTCATTCCACTCTTGCTAACCACTCCCCTGCTTCCCTGGGCTCCATATCAGCTGGTATTTGACATAGGCCCCCATATAGCTGCCCGGGATATGCCTGTAGTATGATTCTTACATTTTAGACCAACAAATGTGTGAACGAGGTGAATTTACGTCTATGAACCTTTGACAAGTGTAAAATATGATCCCCTTTGAAAACTGAGTTTTTTAAAATACAATTATTTTGTGTTTGTGCATGACTTCCTGTCCAGCACAAGCAGGTTTTAGCTAAATTGATCCGCCATGTTGCAGGCTACCGGCAAAAATAGCAGCTCTGCGTATATTTAGCACAGGGATTCGGAATGGCATCGGTCTGCAGGGGGTGGAAACACATTGACTTGCGCATCCAGTGGAAATCTGGGGTAAGAAGTTATACAGTATATATTTCAAATAAATACTGCCTAGGGTATGTCAGCTTTGTGTTGTAGGTGACCAAGTGAGGTGCATAAAGTTCATCATTATTATTATCAACATTTCACCTTTTTTTGTTATGCCCTTTTGCTCTTTTTTGTTTAGTTTTATTTTAAGAATGTGCCATAGGCTAATAAACAAGCTGCAGGCTGCCAAGTAAACTGCTTTTCTGTGCGGTACCAGGCGACACGCTCAGGAGGCGTGGTGGTGCTGGTGGGCCTTGGATCCGAAATGACCAATGTTCCTCTTGTCAACGCGGCCACCAGAGAAGTTGATATCAGAGGCGTCTTCCGCTACTGCAACACGTACGTTAACTTTTCTCTGCCTAAACAGATTATGTCGTGAAGCTGCTTGTGTAGTTATCAATTTTTTTTAGCGCCTCCAATAATCCCACACTACTAATAAGCAAAGAGTGTGTGTCCAATAATCCATCAAATGCCTTGCTTACTGTGTTGTAGCTGGCCTATGGCAATCGCCATGTTGGCGTCAGGAAAGGTGAACGTGAAGCCTCTGGTCACTCACCGCTTCCCCCTGGAGCAGGCGGCCCAGGCTTTTGAGACCACGCGTCAGAGCCTGGGGATAAAGGTCATGTTGAAGTGCGACCAGAATGACCAGAACCCTTAAAGTAACCAACACACTGCAGTGAAACTATGGGGGACAGTTGAGTCACATTTTGTTTTTATCCTTAATTGAAGAAAAAACACAACTTTTGGTTTACTGAAATACTCGTAAGAGTTAATTTTGGGATTTTATGTGACCAATAATTACCTTGAATGTCATTTTACATCTTTACATCATGAAAAAAATAGTGAGATGGACTTTTTTTTAAAATGTTGTCTTTAAACGCTGATTTTACACTTTTTAAAATATGTTATTAGTATGGTACGTCACCACATGCATTGCTTAGTTGTTACCAGAAGGGGGAACCAGAGCATCAAATTACAGTCTACATAAACTGTCAAGACTCTTTCCAACTACTTTACTGAAAAAATAAACAATTCAGTGAACCATTTACATTTTTATCATTTTGTAAATAAGGTTAAAACAGTTCAATATGTTCAAAAGATGGATGGATGGAACACCCCTGTCTTATACTTTGTGAAGATGACCAAATGAAAGCATCCTGCAGCAATAAACCATACTAAACACCCCCTCTTCCAAATAATACCATCAACATTATTCTATTACACATTGCTTTAACATGTCAATATTTTTTGCCTTGATTGCTGTCACACTCAAGGGTGGGGTAGCACATTGTTTGTAGCCTTAAAAGTCAATAACATTAATTGATTGGAATATTATTAATATTGTATTTGAACTGTGTGAAGTAGAATACAGCACGAAATGTACCTAAAATGTATAAATGAAATATTATTAATTACTTTCATTCCAATGCAATTCAGGTTTCTATGTTAAAGAGCTGAATAGACTACTGTAGTGGCATATTTCTAAATTGTTTATTCTTGTAAGCATTAATGGAGCCTTTATGATGCCATGAGCACAATGGCCCCTTAACAACAAACACACACATTTGCCTGCAACCTTGACATGTATTTGAACCTTTTTTGTGTGTAGTATTTAAATTTTATCTTCTATATACATCTTAAATCTCACCCATGTATCCCATCAACTATGCATTTTTAGAAGCAAAATAATATAATCTTAATGAAATAATTGTTGGTGTGGTTTTAGGAATAGATTCCTCCAAATTCGTATATATGTGAAGCTTAGGAGAATCCATGTCAGAGGTAACCATAGAGTTTTTGTTTGTTTTTTGTGATATTCTCAGGTTTTGCTGAATTCTTAGTTTGCCACTAATACATTATACAAGTTTATACAAAAAGGAGGGCTGACATTGATTTTAATCACGATTAATTGCATTATTTTCATGGTTAACTCATGTTTCATCGTGTCAATATTTATGTTCTGCATAGCTCAAAGAGATGTTTTTCCACTCTCTAATAATGCAGGAGCAGATAACTGTGTGGTGGTTATTTGAATAAATGATCCAGACAAACACATTCTAGAATATTCTATACAATAATTTAAAATCGGGTTACTGCATTAACCTTTATGCCACCGTCATATTTACTACATCTTTTTTTGTCCTGTCCAGCCACTCAGGCAAATCATATTGTTGACATAGATGCCCTTCTGTTTTGTGTGGGATACTTCTCTTGTTGCTTTATTTGTATTTGACTTCATTAAACGGATTTGTATTAATGTTTGGCGCAGAAGGGGATAGAAAGAAGGAAAAAAGGAAGACCGGCAGTAATTGCGCGGGACAAAGAGGGATAAGACAGAGAGAGACAACAACAACAACATTACGACAGCAACAACAACAGAACAACCTCAGCAAATACACTATGTAACAATATGATACAAAAAGTAAGACATAGAAGCAGTTCGTGAAGTAAATATTAATAACACAGAAATGACAATGAACATTATTGCACTACAAATGGAGCAATAAAAATGCCAATAGAAATAACCAGAGGTGGGACCAAGTCATTCTTTTGCAAGTCATAAGTAAGTCTCAAGTCCCGAGTCAAGACAGGCAAGTCCAGAGTCAAGTCCAAAGTCAAGACTGGAAAGTCTCAAGTCAAGTCCCAAGTCCTGCATTTTGATTTTCGAGTCCTTTCAAGTTCTTTTAACCACAGACTAATATATTTACACAGATTGTGTATGCTTTTAAAACGCTGTATTTATTTATTAAAACAAGTGCATTTGAAATTGCAGGAAAAAAAATAGTGCTGACATTGCACTTCATAATAGCACTATTAACCAGTCATTTTAAACATTTAACTCATTCCTTTACAGAATAAACACATTTGAAAAAACAAGTGCAACTGTATTTATTTGCACAAAAGTGTTAACATTGTATTTCCATGGCATATTGCATTGTAACTAGTTCCACAGCAGTTTCTATCCTGTTCTTACCTTATCTCATTACTCTCATCTCATACTGTGTGTGTGTTTATGTGTGCGTACACATGAAAAACATAACAAATACATGAACATAATGAACAGAGTTGTACTTTTTAGATGTCAGGGCCCTATGCAATATGTACAAATATTCTTAATATAGTATACATTTTAACTGACCTTTATTTGACTTTGTTTGTCTTTTGTAAGTGGCTAAAGTATGCGGTGCTGTTGACCGCCGTCTAACGTTACGTTACTGTGTGTGATACATTGACTAACGTAACTTTAGATATAGGTACCTCATGCAACACTGCTTAAAAAAAATCACTTGACAAAAAGTATGAATAAGGTAGCGAACTGCAGTGGACGCAACAGATTGCCATGTTTGCAATGACGTTATAACCATAGACATCTTATAAGTAGACGCAGCATTGGCAGCTGTGATGCAAGAAATTCGGCCGTCATCATGAAGTGGTGATGAGGAGCCGGCGAGAAGCCTAAACTGACAGTTGACAGGTAGAAAACAAAGATGCTAAACTGACAGTTGACAGGTAGAAAACAAAGATGGTGTTCAGCGTTTTCCTGCTCAAATGAGCGAACTGTTGCAAATAGGAATCGGGGGATTACTTTTCACAAGTAAGATTTAACATTAACGTACTATTGGTTGTATTTTGTGAAAAGAATATTACCAGAGAGTTGAGAAGGAGCAAAGATCTTCAATGTTTGTATGTGAAAATCACAAAGAAATCTTTTGGGGGAGAATGACCCCCATACAGGGGTTTGGTTTACAAACTTTCAGCCCCACCTAAAACAAAATTCACCAGCCGCCACTGATTATGATGCATTCTCATTTTAGGCAAAGTATAAGACAATACTTTCTTAACAGTATAATTGTAACCAGGAATAAGTCTTCAAGTAACAATATTAAAATACTAACATTGTTGGGTAAGACAGAATTTGCTTTTATTCTGAATCCAGTGAAACAGATTGGTGGTTTTAGCTGATAAAGACTTTCTGGTGTTTATATATGTTTATGTTTAAGTATTTGGCAGACACTTTTATCCAAAGCGACATACATAAAAAATATATATAAAACAATCAGTGTAAACATTATCATTTAAGGGAAGAATGTAATACAAGATAATAAACTCTCTGCTGCTGCAGCAACAGAGATAAAGTCTATAGGTCCCTAAGATATATAGATATCTAATGTATTCATACATTATTTGTGTAGGATATACACATGTATATATAACCTAATCATATTGTTTCTTGAACTTAAAAATAGTTGACAGTTTTTTTCCCCCTTCTCTGGGATTATATTCCCAGTTTTGATCTCGGACGTCTGGTCACTTATAGCATACAAGAATAATCTATTACAGTTAGGCAAACTATGAATAATAAAACACACCAAAACATGTGTCCTTTATCATAGCTACACGTATGACAAAAAAACGTGTGAAAATCAGTGGTATTCAGTGAGATAAGATGAATTAAATGCGCTGACAGTTCATTGCTCCTGCCAAATTAATTGCACTGAGTGGAGTGGATCACCACTCTGATTCAACTACACAGCAAATAAAAGTTACGTTACTTAGCCAATAAACGTTAGCTTACATTTAAAACTTACCGTTCTGTGTGCAACTTCAAATGTCGAACGAAGTTGGAAGTTGTTGCGTCTCCGTCTGTAATATTCGAACTGCATGTTTTGCATACGCCAATTCGTTTTTTTGTTGACCAAGCCGTAGTTTTTATACCCGTACGAAACCAACTTTGGCATCATTTTTTCTCCCTGGCGCGTCGTTTGACAATTCTTCTTCGTTGGTTGTCCTGCAATATGATTGGATGAGTGCTGTGGGACGAAAACAACGTAGAACTAATTTGATTGGCTATTGTACTGAGAGCACACACGCTTGACAGGCAGCACACACACTGACAGACACAACACGCTGACAGACAAGTACAAAATGAAAGATACGGAGCGCTCCTGAATAAATTTTTAATCTTTGGGTTTTGGGGAAAGTAGCAAGTCATGTCAAGTCAAAAGGCTCAAGTCCAAGTGAAGTCACAAGTCATTGATGTTCAAGTCTAAGTCGAGTTGCAAGTCTCTTTACATTTTGTCAAATCGAGTCTAAAGTCATCAAATTCATGACTCAAGTCTGACTCGAGTCCAAATCCTCTGAATATCAGTATAGGATTGATATGAGATATTTTTATTTTCTCAAAATCATTTTGTTTTGTTTTTGTTAATGTTTACAATGAATTCCCTGGACACAGGAGGCTTTTGAGGGCATTTAAAGTATTTCATTAAGAAGCATATAGTAGTTGTTGGCTTTTGTGTATGATTGACTTAGTTTTGCTCAAACAAATGTATGTAACAAAAAAGAATAAGGAACAACTTAAAATATTGTGTAGATACTCACCATAAATATATTTAAAAAATGATAGATAATGCATGTGATCAGCATCTGTATCGATCTCATTCATGGATGATCGCAATTGGCAGCATAAATCCCTGATTGGTACATCCTTAGTCGACAGCGTGCAGCCCTCTGGGTAATGTGACATTAACAACACATTTATGTCGTCATGTCCTTTGGAAATGAATAGAAGTTTAATATGGACAAGCACTTTTTAAGTGTAAAGTACTATGCTGCAATCTGATGCAATGTTATTTAAAAACATAAGCTTAATAACAATTGCAAATTGTGTTGCTACTTTTGGAAAAAGCTGCAGCAAATTCAAGCACATTAGGGAGCGACAATCACACAAAAATAAAAGCCAGCACAACCCTGGAGGGATTAAATTGATGGACTATTATCGTATAAATTTAACAATATTCTTCAAAGTAATTGTTTAACATGGCAATCCTAAGAAGACAAGGAACAACTGCCGAACTTACTTACCTGCTATAAAAAGCAGCAATTATTAATTGTTATTAAAAAATAGGTCTCAAAAAAAATTTGAAATTATGATGTCATACCAATAAATCCAAAACATTAAAAAATAGCTCTGAATAAATAAATAATAAAAAATGCTCCAAAATGGCGACATTACCTGTACTGTACTAAAGGTGCTTAAGAGTGAGCGAATCAAGCGCTCCTTTTCTCTTGCTTGTGCTGTAAAAGACCTGTCTCGCTCTTCCCCTGAGCTCACTGTAAACAAACATGGCCTCGCTCGTTATGGACTTGTTCACTGTTATAGAGGAAGACATTTTGCGTGCTATTTGCTACAAGTATTGCATTAATATTTCACAAGAAGGAAAAAAACTAATATTGGGCTTAGGCACATCAAACCTTATCTTGAGAAGAAGGTCATCTGTGTTGGTATTGGCTAAAAAAAAAAAAAAAAATTAGACAACAATCCTCATTTGACTTATTCCCTGTTATTATTTGTTGCTTATTTGTATCTGTGTTATCTGTGTCATGACAAAATTAACCGGAAGCAGTATTTTAGCTTTTCCTTTGCGATTAGCATGTTTTTAGCAGAACGCTAACATCCTTGTTCAGCAGGAGTCCTATTGTCGTTTTAAAAAAGTCTCATTAAATAGTTGTCCAACTTTTGTTTCAGAAATGAAAATAGAAAAAATGGCCCGAAATGTGTTATTTGATTTGCATTTAAGAATTGGAAATAGAATGAACGGAAAGTACACAGACCAATATAGTACCACTGTTTTGTTTTTTGTTTTTTACTGAAAAAGCTGGCAGCTTAGTTGCCAGAATTTTACTATTAAATTGACATTGGGTTTTACAGCATTATATTGTTAATGGAAAATCAGTACAAGTTCCTTTTTTATTCTGGCAACTTAGCTGCCAGTTTTTCTACCGTAAAAATAAATTTATTATTTTTCCATTTACAGTAATACACCGTTAAAACAAGATTTTACAGTAAATATATGGCAGCTCAGTAAACAAAATTTTTACGCAAACATTTTTTAGTTTTTTTCAATTTACAGTAATATGGTAAATGGTAAATGGGTTGTACTTGTATAGCGCTTTTCTACCTTTTTTAAGGAACTCAAAGCGCTTTGACACTATTTCCACATTCACCTATTCACACACACATTCACACACTGATGGCTATGCTGTAAAGAACACCGTAAAATGTATTGTCATTTTTATTAATTTGATGGGTAGTTTGCTGTAAAATCATAAGTCAAGCAGATATTTAAGTATTTATTTTTATTTAGACAAAAACTTTTTGGAAAGTATGATAATATACTGTAATATTTGCTGCAATATTGAATACTATTCAAGTTTAAAAGGTGTGCAATTTCATGCAGTACATATATTTTTTCTGTCAAAACGAAAAAAATGAATTATATTTAGGGATGTCCGATAATGGATTTTTTGCCGATATCCGATATTGTCCAACTCTTTAATTTCCGATACCGATATCAACCGATACCGATATATACAGTCGTGGAATTAAGACATTATTATGCCTAATTTGGACAACCAGGTATGGTGAAGATAAGGTCCTTTTTAAAAAAATAAAATAAAATAAGATAAATAAATTAAAAACTGTCTTGAATAAAAAAGAAAATAAAACAATATAAAAACAGTTACATAGAAACTAGTAATTAATGAAAATGAGTAAAATTAACTGTTAAAGGTTAGTACTATTAGTGGACCAGCAGCACGCACAATCATGTGTGCTTACGGACTGTATCCCTTGCAGACTGTATTGATATATATTGATATATAATGTAGGAACCAGAATATTAACAACAGAAAGAAACAACCCTTTTGTGTGAATGAGGGAGGGAGGTTTTTTGGGTTGGTGCACTAATTATAAGTGTATCTTGTGTTTTTTATGTTGATTTAATAAAATAAAATATAAAAATAAAAAACCTGATACCGATAATAAAAAAACGATACCGATAATTTCCAATATTACATTTTAAAGCATTTAAAGTAATTTCCTAACACTGCTGACATGCACCTGGGTATAGGCTGATTGACAACACTAAATTGGCCCCAGTGTGTGAATGTGAGTGTGAATGGTTGTCTATCTGTGTTGGCCCTGCGATGCGGTGGAGACTTGTCCAGGGTGTACCCCGCTTTCCGCCCCAGTGCAGCTGTAACAACTGGGTTAGGCTCCAGCCCCCCACCACCCCGAAAGGGACAAGCGATAGAAAATGGATGGATTGATGGTGACAGCGCACTTTTTTATCATTCTCAGTTCAAGCACACTTAGGCACTCGTAAGACTAAGTGCAAGTACAGAAGTGCATGAATTGAGAAACACCGCCTTGTGTTGGGCAATACTGTCAACTTTTTTATTGATCTAGTACAGGGGTGGGCAATTAATTTTTACCGGGGGCCACATGAGCAACCCGAGCACTGCTGGAGGGCCACATCGACAATATTTCAATTAAATTTTGCTCAATATTTTTTTTTTATATATACCGTAAGATAGATAATAATAATAATAATAATTAATAATAATAGTAATACTTCAACATAGTGTGTGTAACAGCATTCCATGACTAATATAAATAAATTAACATTAATAATAAATGACAGTAAAATAAGCACACGTATGACTGAGGAGTCATAGTGTAACTTTGTGTGGTGTTTGAGTTGTCCGACTTTTTGTGTGGCCATAAACGCACCAGTGGTTTAGTGCTATGCGTGTTGGTGACAGATGACAAGTTGGTTTTGGCCTGGTTTGTACGGCAGAAAATTACTAGTTTTTCGAGATAGAAGTGTTTTACTCATGTTTTTGGTGTGGTTATGTCCGAATATAAACAGTTTTGCTCAATAAAGTGATCGATATAATTCCTGTCCTCAAAGCATCTCGATAGACGTTACAATAATTGAACGGTGTTCAATTGAACGGTGTTGACGAACACCGTTAGGGTCGCTTGTTGTCACTGTCACTCAGAGTTGCATTGCAAAATTACATAGAATAAATATGTTTATTTTGTTTAGAATTCAGATGGGATTTGATTTGGTGCGCGGCATATATTTGCTGCGCGCAGCAGACGCTTGAGCAGTGCGCAATTGCGCAGGCACGCACCTTCGAGGGAACGTTGCTTTGCAGTCCATGTCTTGTTGGAAACACGCCATTCTTCATCAACTTTTCTCTTTTTAGCGTCTCGGGTGTAAACCGTGCATCACTTGTCGCTGCATGTGCACCTTCACTCGCAGGTTACACACGGACACACGCCCATAAATAATACTTCTCAAAATAAAAGCAGCACAGTTGTATTGCGCGCACGACATAGATGTTTTTTCAACTTTATTTTGTAATTAATGATTGCAGCTGTTCACATTCACTCACAATCACGCACACGTCCACACGGAAGTAATACAAATAACGATTTTCAAAACAAAAGCAGCACCGTTGTATTGCACACTCGACATAGATACTTTTTAAAATGTATTTTGTAATTTATAATTGGCCTCACGCGGGCCGGACAGGGACGCACAAAGGGCCGGATGCGGCCCGCGGGCCGCAGAATGCCCAGGTCTGATCTAGTACCAAGTAACACATGGCCAGTATTGCCGATGTGTACATTTTTTACCTGAAATTGTTGTGATTTAGACTTTCCCTTTTATTTGTTTATCATGGTTAGAATTACAACAGTAAAAATATTTTAGGTAAAAATATTTTTTTGTTAATTAACAAAAATAAATAACTAGAACAATGTAAAACAACATTAGAAACATTGATACAATTAATACCTTGTTGCCTTTCATTACATGACATTGTTTGAGAAAAATAAAATCATGAGTGGAATGAAACAAAACAAATGCATAAATTAATTCTTTAAATTATTTGGCTTTTTTCACTCAGTTATAAATATAACTACCAACAATGCAGCAATATAAAAAACACAGGAATAACAAAGCGTAAAACATAGACGATAACTAGGAAGTATCCATCTCATTCCAATCATGCTAGTGTTGAGCCGATGCTGATACAGCCATTGATATTGATGATATTTGGATCACTCTGCCAACCACTACAAAAATGCAGTCACACTTAAATTTACACCTAAGGACAAGCACAATAACTTCTTTAAATAATACATGAATATACTACCTATACTGTAAGTAATCATGTATTCTTTGATTGTAACTTCAGCAGTGAGAAAAGTGATTGGGAGGTTTATTTGGGAGTGTGAAGAGGACCAGCCAGGCGCACGGGTATGATTGATGACACATAATGAAGACAGTGTGTTTTAATTTGGTATGTTCTGATTAAGGTTTTATGCAGCCAGTTCTGATACCGATCATACATGAAAGAGATCGGCCGATACCAATCACATATTACCTAAACATTTTTCTATTTATTTATGGTGAGTGCTATTGAACATTTAACAATATCAACACAATATTTAAATGAGTTCCTTATTTTTCTTTCATTACATACAATTGCTTGAGCAAAACAAATTCAATAGTACACAACAACTAAACAAAAGTAACAACTACTATCTGCTAAACCGTTTGGTTTTGCCATCCTGTGTCCAGAGAATTAATTTGTATATATATCGATCTGATGATTCAGTATGGATCATATACCACTGACACTGCCCTTAATATCGACACCACAAATGTATGGGTCGATCCGATCCTCCTCTTACATGTCTTGTACTAACTGTGACAATGCTGACACACCAACAACTGTTGTTAAAATATTCTCTTTCTATACACTTATTAATCTACTAATTATTTTCCGGTTAATAGATGTTTAGTTTCTGGTGCAATGTGGTTCCGTCTACATTTCTTAGTGTTTATTAAGTACTTAAAGATAGCTTAGCGGTGAGCTGAGCTATGAGCATGCCTCTCTCCTGGCTTTCTTTCAGTGTTTTAAATGTGTTTAGCCTCGACCTCCAGTGAGAGTAATACTTGATAATGATAATTAAGATGCTAAGTAATTCAGTTATTTGCCACAATGGAGGTGATTATTATTAGTTAAGGGTAGCTGCTTCACATTGTGTGTGGAGATCCCTAATTAGCTTCTAGCCACTTGTCAACCAGAGAGGATCGACGCCTATGATTGGCATTAAAAGGCATTAACGGGCTGTGGCCAATCACATACTTTTTCACAAAAATTGGCCAATAACGATCGGTGGCCGATTGATCAGCACGTCCTTATTTTGAACCTATTAACAGTCAATCACTAGTTACTGCTGTCTGGCTCACTGTGTTGTCAGGAAAGTTTTACCGACCGGGCAGAAGCAATGTGTGGCATTGACAGGTGTGTTTGCATATAACTGTAAAACAAAACACACTGCATTAAAAAATATATATACTGTAGTTCCTTTCCTTCCAGCAGGACTGAACCATTAATTGCATCAGCACTGTGTTGTGAGGATCCTCTTAATAACATTCTCCCAGGTGAAACATTTATCATTCACACTTTTTTTTCACTCTTTTTGGACTGGCAAAGTGTATATTTATCTAATAATGTGTCCTCTATTTTCACTTAAGGATTCATCAGCATGGACAACCAGCAAAAATGTTCACGTGAGCTACATTACTATCACCCCAGTGATTTCCGTTGCACTCAGTGTAACGCACTGACAAGACGCTATTTGTAATCTATTATTTATATTCATTATAATGTACTAGTAAATCAATATTATTACTTTAGCCACTTTGATTTAATCATTTATTAGTAGTAGTTAAGTAAAGTATATTTTTAAGTAATTGATTCATTCATGAAATTGTCTTTGTTTATGAAGGTGTCAGCAGACTGCATTTTGTTATAAAAAGTGGGTACATTTTTGATATATATAAATGTGACAAGGATAACTCTACTTTTCTTGTTTTGTGTTTTTCATTTATTGATTCATGGTGGTGGTTAACAAATAGTACTTTTTCTGTCACTGTAACTTGGGCATATTTATCTTACTCACATACGTGTGGGATGCGCTTGCAGACAAAACCAACATTTAATTCTCTGGGGCATTCCATTTTAATTACCTTCAAAGCCAAACAGGATATACAAGTCCACACGTTTTTGAAGGGCATAAAACGTTTAAAAAAAATGTTTTTATATTTTTGTTTTACTTTTTTTGCTCAAATCTTTTTAAAAACTTTAGTCCTAAAGAAAAATATCAAACATGTAATGCGTTTTAATTTTATTTAGATCAGATAATGCCACAGGTTTAAATTACTAAAATAACTTGTGTTTTGCAAATGTAAACTAAATTAATGGATGGAATGGATGCATGGGTGGAATTTGAGCAAAAGGCCTTGAAAGGGTCAAAATAAAAAGTACAATAAAAAAAATAAAAAAATTCATGTTTGGTATTTTTATGTGGGGCTGAAGTTGATTGAGAGATTTAAGATAACAACTATTTAAATATAAAAAAAATGTATGCCTTTCCTGTTTGGCTTTGCGGTATTGTTCAATAGCCTAAGTAAAAACCCCTTTCTAATATACATTTTTAACATAAAATATGGCCAAAAATGTACTGAAAGGACAACAAATTCAACCTTAGTCCCCTAGGGTTAAAACAACTTTGTTTTCACTATATGAAATTATACTTTTTGTGTATTGTATATCTATTTTTTTTTAAATAACAATAAAAAATATGTCGATAAAACCCAAAGAGGCACAAGCGGTATAAAATGGATGGATGGATGTATAGTATGTTGACCATATATACACATAAAGATAATAGCAAAATCTAGTCACAGATGAGAGGAAAACGTATTTTAGGACAAACTGAACTGAAGTCCAGTTGCGATCTATCTCAACATGAGACTCCAGTGACCCGAATGAATGAGAATATCTGACGGTTTAGTCAGGGATGTTTATTCAAGAGAGATTCCATGGATCATGCGGAAGTGGTAGGTGCGTCACGTGTACTAATTTCAGCCAATCAGAATACCTAAGTGTGGACAACATTTGGACTGCTATTTATGTAATGCGTTATTGGGTTCTATAATATTTCATGCAGGTGACAAAAATATTTGTTGGTTATTTGATATAGTGTAAAAAAAAAAATTATACTATATATTTTTTATTTTTTATTTTTTTTTAATATATAGTTTATCTACTTCGTCGAAAGTCTTTGGTGTGGTCCGACTGGACGCGATAACCCAACCCCATTTTTTGGGGGAGTATTAGTAAGTATATCGAACAGCATCGAGATAAAACTGGTATTGATTTCATGATATATAAGAAAATGTTCTATTAGCAAATAAGATATGAGTGTATAGTGACGTTGTTTAAGTCTATGTGATTTTGAAAGCGCCTTTTCTTTAACACAAAGTCGTGCACCCCTAATGAGTGGACTATGCCGAGCAGGTTTAACCAATGGCGTATTTGTTATGGTACCAACCCACCAAACAGGCCTGGGATGTACTTTGACACCCAGCAGCATGACATTAGTAACACAGCAGCACATCCACTCTCTTCAACTTCGCTTCTTTCCACGCTTTTGACGACTGTCATGGAGTTGAACAATCTCTCCGCGGTGCTACATTCTAAGGGAGACCTCAGACTGGTACGCTCCCACATTAAAAATAACGAATATTGTAATTTAGGTGTGTATGTGAACTCAGTCAGGGGATCGATAAATATTTGCTTTTGTCCCCAGGAAACGCGACCTGTCCCCAAGCCAGGGCCAAATGGTACGAATTACACTTATTTTTTTCATTAACCTTCTTTCTGACGGTAGTTTACCACTCACACGTCACCAAAATTCTGACTTTCAACATGTTTATTTGGAAATACATATTCACGGTCGATGTTTTAGTTGTTTTAGACATACTTTTTAATATTGTCAGTCATTATGTTACATTTATACAAGTCAACCTGTCCAAAAAGGAGTTAACTAGTCGGGAGAAGCAGCTGCATGCACTTTTCCATCTATTACTGACAATTACTGGGAATTTAAATGATCTGTTCCAGGGTCAAACTGTTGCTTCTTGATTCTGTATATTGTTTCTTGCCACATCATGCTTCAAATTGTGCAGCTTCATTACAGCACATATTTTTGGGGGATGTGTTTAAAGTCTAAATTAAGTAATTTCAATCATACAAAAGGCTAAATAATCTAATAATATACAAATACAACAGTACTATGGCCATGAGGGGAGACCAAACCAATCAGAGCGTGCGGTTCAATATCATCACCACTGATTGGCTCAGCCTCAAGCAGCATTACTGTATTGAAATAAAAGACTGTGAAGGTGAATAATGGATGCAATTTAATTTGTAGAGGGCTTTCATAATTGTGAAAACCTTATTTAAAAGACCGTAAACAGTTTTTTATTCTTTAGCTGTGAAATTATTTAACTTTGATGAAATGAATGTATTGTGGTCATGCCTGGATCCAATTAACAGCAATAAATGATAGGTTGATTGGCAACACTAAATTGGCCCTAGTGTGTGAATGTGAGTGTGAGTGTTGTCTGTCTATCTGTGTTGGCCCTGCGATGAGGTGGTGACTTGTCCAGGGTGTACCCCGCCTTCTGCCCGAATGCAGCTGAGATAGGCTACAGCAACCCCGAACGGGACAAGCGGTAGAAAATGGATAGATGGAAATTAGGGATGACTGTATTTCTCTTTGAAGAATTAGCCACACAAAAACAATGGAAAAGCAAAACAAAGTTAATCCAGTGATCCTAACCGGATTGTGGACATTTCCACAAATAGCGTCCCGCTTTGTACAACATTTAATTCATATTTTTTCTGTAAAAGGTTTGGCTAAATACCTATTAGTTCGCATTTAGAGGTTGCACTTGCACAATACTGTATACTGTAACGATCCTAACAATGGCGGTTTTGTGGTTTGACTTCAGAGGTTTTGCTTCAGATGCACTCTGTTGGCATCTGCGGCTCAGACGTCCACTACTGGCAGCACGGCAGAATCGGAGACTTTGTGCTCACAAAGCCGATGGTGTTGGGACACGAAGCAGCAGGTCGGGTGATAAAAGTCGGCTCGGCGGTCAAACACCTTCAAGTGGGTGAGTGAGCTGGAATACTCTTGCAAATTCTGTGTAACGCCACACACCTCTATTTGTCATCTTCATTATATTTCAGGCGACCGAGTTGCCATCGAGCCAGGTGTGCCCAGAGAGACGGATGAGTTTTTCAAAAATGGACGCTACAATTTATCTCCCACCATCTTTTTCTGTGCCACCCCGCCCGATGATGGCAACCTGTGCAGATACTACACACACAATGCCAACTTCTGTTACAAGTAACCGCTAAAATGGCCTAACAATGCTCCTGTGGTCTAAATGCAACGCTATTACTTAATCTTTTCCACACATCCTCCTTTTTTTTCTCCTCTTCAGGTTGCCTGATAATGTGACATTTGAGGAGGGTGCTCTGATCGAACCGCTGTCTGTGGGCATCCACGCATGTCGCAGGGCCGGCGTGACCCTCGGCAGTACCGTACTCGTCTGTGGCGCAGGTACAACAATCATCAAAACAAGTCACTCAATAGTTTTTCTGGCAATAGTCCATCCCCGTAGCGTAGGGTAGGGCAATTTGACTGGATCATCTCAGCACTTGTAAGGAATCCAGTTTGACATTTAGTGGGGGTTATTAAAAAATAAATGCTTAAAGGCCTACTGAAACCCACTACTACCAACCACGCAGTCTGATAGTTTATATATCAATGATGAAATCTTAACATTATAACACATGCCAATACGGCCGGGTTAACTTATAAAGTGACATTTTAAATTTGCCGCTAAACTTCCGGTTCGAAACGCCTCTGAGGATGACGTATGCGCGTGACGTAGACCGGCGAACACGGGTATGCCTTCCACATTGAAGCCAATACGAAAAAGCTCTGTTTTCATTTCATAATTCCACAGTATTCTGGACATCTGTGTTCGTGAATCTGTTTCAATCATGTTCATTGCATTATGGAGAAGGAAGCTGAGCAAGCAAAGAAGAAAGTTGTCGGTGCGAAATGGACGTATTTTTCGAACGTAGTCAGCCACAACAGTACACAGCCGGCGCTTCTTTGTTTACATTCCCGAAAGATGCAGTCAAGATGGAAGAACTCGGATAACAGAGACTCTAACCAGGAGGACTTTTGACCTCGATACACAGACGCCTGTAGAGAACTGGGACAACACAGACTCTTACCAGGATTACTTTGATTTGGATGACAAAGACGCAGACGTGCTACTGTGAGTATGCAGCTTTGGCTTCTAAACATTTGATCGCTTGACCGTATGTGCGCAACTTTTTTTTGCGTATGTACGTAACTTTTTAAAAATATATAAGCTTTATGAACCTTGGGTTAGGTGAACGGTCTTTTGGGCTGAGTGATTGTGTGTGTTGATCAGGTGTTTGAATTGTATTGGCGTGTTCTATGGAGCTAGGAGCTAGCATAGGAGCTAGCATAACAAACACGCAGGTGTTTTTATGCAGGATTAATTTGTGGCATATTAAATATAAGCCTGGTTGTGTTGTGGCTAATAGAGTATATATATGTATTGTGTTTATTTACTGTTGTAGTCATTCCCAGCTGAATATCAGGTACCGTGAGTATGCAGCCTTGGCTGCTAAACATTTGAGAGCTTGACCGTATGTGCGCGTCACGTACGTAACTTTTAAAAAATATATAAGCTTTATGAACCTTGGGTTAGGTGAACGGTCTTTTGGGCTGAGTGATTGTGTGTGTTGATCAGGTGTTTGAATTGTATTGGCGTGTTTTATGGAGCTAGGAGCTAGCAGAGGAGCTAGGAGCTAGCGTAACAAACACGCAGGTGTTTTTATGCAGGATTAATTTGTGGCATATTAAATATAAGCCTGGTTGTGTTGTGGCTAATAGAGTATATATATGTCTTGTGTTTATTTACTGTTGTAGTCATTCCCAGCTGAATATCAGGTCACCCCCGGCTCTCACAGCATCTTCCCTATCTGAATAGCTTCAACTCCCCACAAGTCCTTCACTTGCACTTTACTCATCCACAAATCTTTCATCCTCGCTCAAATTAATGGGGAAATTGTCGCTTTCTCGGTCCGAATCTCTCTCACTTCATGCGGCCATCATTGTAAACAATAGGGAACTTTGCGTATATGTTCAACTGACTACGTCACGCTACTTCCGGTAGGGGCAAGCCTTTTTTTTATCAGATACCAAAAGTTGCAATCTTTATCGTCGTTGTTCTATACTAAATCCTTTCAGCAAAAATATGGCAATATCGCGAAATGATCAAGTATGACACATAGAATAGATCTGCTATCCCCGTTTAAATAAAAAAAAATCATTTCAGTAGGCCTTTAAAGGAAGTAGCAGTTTCTTTGGGCAGGCAGTAGCCAAAAGGGGACTCGCAAATAACTTGTTAACAGAAACAGTCTGACTCATCATACAATAAATGGCGCTATAACCATCACGCAGCAACTTAACACACACAGGGCTACTTTTTGTACAATATAATACATCACACATAATTTCATATAATTTCTATTTACATCATGCCTGAAAAGGAGTAGGAAGAAGCAAAGCTTAATTAATCCTACCTATTTCCCACTAAAGAGCATTTACAAATGCATATGCTCATTCACGGTCTTCTTTCTGTAACACAATTACATCAGTGAATGATTAGTACAGCAGTTCACTCAATAGATAATTAAGTCGGTCATAATTAACCTACTGAAATGAAGAATAACTAGTTTTCAAAAAGGTTGAAGGTATTTCTCACAGTTCTTCTTCCTTGTTTTTTGGAAGCACTTTTAATTTGAACAGCCTCTTAAACTGGATCATAATAGTTAGGGGTGTGGGAAAAAATCGATTCAAATTCAAATCGCGATTCTCACATTGTGCGATTCCGAATCGATTCTCATTTTAAAAAAATCGTTTTTTGTTTTTTAAAATGTATTTTATGTTATTTTTTATTTTTTAATTTTTTTAATTAATCAATCCAGCAAAACAATACACAGTAATAATACCATAACAATGCAATCCAATTCCAAAACCAAACCTGACCCAGCAACACTCAGAACAGCAATAAACAGAGCAATTGAGAGGAGACACAAACATGACACAGAACAAACCAAAAGTAGTGAAACAAAAATGAATATTATCAACAACAGTATCAATATTAGTTACAATTTCAACATAGCAGTGATTAAAAATCCCTCATTGACATTATCATTAGACATTTATATATATTAAAAAAAAGAACTAGTGTCACAGTGGCTTACACTTGCATCGCATCTCATAAGCTTGACAACACACTGTGTCCAATATTTTCACAAATATAAAATAAGTCATATTTTTGGTTCATTTAATAGTTAAAACAAATTTACAATATTGTAATCAGTTGATAAAACATTGTCCTTTACAATTATAAAAGCTTTTTACAAAAATCTACTACTCTGCTTGCATGTCAGCAGACTGGGGTAGATCCTGCTGAAATCCTATGTATTGAATGAATAGAGAATCCTTTTGAATCGGGAAAAAAATCGATTTTGAATCGAATCGTGACCCCAAGAATCGATATTGAATCGAATCGTGGGACACCCAAAGATTCACAGCTCTAATAATAGTACATTGCTTAACTTCTTTGCTTAATCCATTCCATAATTGAATTCCACATACTGATATGCTAAAGGTCTTAAGTGTGCATACAAATGTTTTAAGTTAGTTTTTCCTCTAAGATTATATTTCTCCTCTTTTGTTGAGAATAATTGTTGTACATTCTTGGGTAGCAGGTTTTAGTTTGCTTTGTACATAATTTTAGCTGTTTGCAAATTTACCTAATCGTGGAACTTCAATATTTTTGATTCAATAAATATAGGGTTTGTATGTTCTCTATATTCAACATTATGTATTATTCTAACGTATCTTTTGTGTAACATGGTTCGTGAATGAAGTGCACTACTACTAGTAGACACCTACTAGTAGCACAGACAACTTTTTTCTGTGCTAATACAGTGTAGTAACATTGCCTTCTTCATTGGATTTGGTTGTTAGCTATGTGTCAAACTCCAACCTGAAAAAGTGGATTGCATTTTGTCAGGCCCCTACCTTCACACCTGTACAATTTGGGTGTACAGGTGGTATAGCTCTTGAAGTCACTGAGGTAGGCAGCCCCTTGACCACAATAAAGTGGAAATCCTTCAGGGGGGAAACAAAAAAATAAAAGTAAAATAAAGTATTCAACAACATTTATTTTAAAGGGTAACTGCACAAGCACTTTTTGTGTTGTTCTCACTAGTTCCAGGTCCTATATGGCTGTTAAAGTGTCCCAACATGTTGGAATACATACTTACACTTCTTCTGTGCAGGTGAGATGTATGATTTATGATCTAGAACAGGGGTCACCAACGCGGTGCCCGCGGGCACCAGGTAGCCCGTAAGGACCAGATGAGTAGCCCGCTGGCCTGTTCTAAAAATAGCTCAAATAGCAGCACTGTAGCAGCGAACAGCTGTCTCGTCAGCTGATGCGCGAGCGGGTAACTGCGGCTGCTTGGCAACCAGCCAAACCCCACTTAATAAAATCATATTTTATTTTACAGCACTTCCACATCCCTATTCACCTAGGCAACCCCAGGAAATGTATATAATTCGGCATTCAGTTTACATTCACGCGCAGGTATAACGCGGCGCGCTCCCGTCTCGTCTGCTGGTGCGCGAGCCCGGTAATTAGACAGCTGTGTCCAATCAAGGAGTACAAAAGACGCCCGCGCAGAGTGGAGAAAGGTTTGGTTCATTACAGATAACACAGAGTTGTGCCAAAAGTGTACCAAAACCAAAAGCTGAATGGACAGCCGGTAAGATTGCACTTTATTTCTCTTTGTGGGTGTGGCGCACCTGTTGGCAGGTGAGATGGGAGAGTTGTGTGCATGTAGCGTGCTTAGTCTGGACGCTAAATACACACAGTGTTTTGTGTAACTGTTGTTTAGTAAGGAAGTGTTGTGATTCTTTGCTTAGTTTGATAAATGTTGGAGCAGTTTGCTTCATCAGGAGGGTGAGGTCGCTCAACTTAAAGTGTTGGATTTAACTGTGTTGGATCATTGGCTGCTAGTGAGGGCATAGAAAAGGGGTATTTTTCTACCAGTAGACAGCGTTTAGGATTGAGTGTTTCACTGCTAAATTAATAATATATTTATATTGGATATGGATTTTAAATATGTATCTAAAATAGGTGGTTAATTGGTTAGGTATTTATGTATTTGCATATTGGGTTTTCTGCTGCATTTATCTATTGTGTTTCTGGTGTTAAATGTATTTTATATGTATCTTGGTGCATTTATGTTGAGACAATTTATTTAAAATCTGAATTAACTTAAAAGGAAAATATTAATCCATTTTCTTGCACTTGTTTAATTGTTAAGTGTTTGATAGCCTAATTAATAATTGTAAATTATGGGATTGATAATTGATTGATTTTTTTACAGTATGTTAATCTTATGGTGTTTTGTCCTTAAAGGTTTTTCACCTACTAAAGAAGCTAAAGGCTACTAAAGACAGCTAATGACCGCTTGAGAAACTAAAGTCTACTAACACTGCTAAAGACTGCTAAAAAGACTAAAGAAGAAAAAAGAAGCTGTTTCTTCGTTGGAAAAACTGTTGCAAACTAAAGGAAAATAAAAGGAAAAAAGTAACTACGGTCTGGTCTTTTGAGTGAAATCCAGAAGCCACATTCTGCATTGGTACATCCCTTCAAGTGTGGAATAAGCACAATGAAAAAAGCAAACCACTTGACAAGCACTTACCAGTGAGCTACCTCTATTTTTTTTAAATGTTATTTATTTACTAGCAAGCTGGTCTCGCTTTGCTCGACATTTTAATTCTAAGAGATACTAAACTCAAAAAAAATTTAAAAATCCAAGAAAATATTTTAAAGACTTGGTCTTCACTAACTGACAAAGAAACAGATAACAGATTTGGTGTCCAGTTCAAAGTATGACATGATTTATTTAAAAATTTGAGAGTTGACTTTTGTATTTTACATGAGTTATTATTTGTACAAACATGGTGCAAAGTAATTCATGATTTGTTCAAAAATGTTAGTGGCTAGCTAGTTAAAATGGGATATTGTGATTTCACAAGACTGTCTTAGAAGTGATCATTTGAAAATGTTCAATTTGAAAATGTGCACTTAGAGAAAATATAAAAAAGTGTTGCATATTGATATTTATCTGTTTCTATGTATATTTATTGTGAGAAATCATTAAGATGATCAGTGTTTCCACAAAGATAAATATCATTAATTATTAATAATAACAGAGTTAAAAGTAAATTGAGCAAATTGGCTATTTCTGGCAATTTATTTAAGTGTGTATCAAACTGGTAGCCCTTCGCATTAATCAGTACCCAAGAAGTAGCTCTTGGTTTGAAAAAGGTTGGTGACCCCTGATCTAGAATAAACATAGAGGGAGCAAGGAAGTGAAGAAGCAGCAGATCACTCGATGATATAAACATAGGCACAAAAGTGATCACGGCGCCGCTATAAATAGTTTGTCTGCGTTATCGTTTCGAACAATAATACCACTAATACTTGGTTAATATTCAAGTCACAAAATGTAAATTGAGTATTGTCAGGGCGTTTTGATTGGTTATTTATCCGATTTCATGGGCGGAATAGTGGAGCTCCCATTGGCTCCGCTGTAAGAGAGCGTCATAGAGCGTCAAAAATAAAATGTGTCCGCTTCACTTTCTCCCAGGTGTACACATATTATGATGTAGAACACGTTCAATACACACATTTTTGTTTTGGCGTCGCCGGTGAGAAATTCAACTTCCTCGTCTCTCAAGGAAAAGCATCTAATTGGCTAACCCACACACTCTTTCATATATGTACACTATTAAAGAACTATAATAGGATACATTTCGAACTTGTCCCACCCATCTACAAGACAAAATTAAATCTGGTTGGATTTAATTTCTGACAACATTTTCGTATCGTTTTAGTCGTCGGGGCTGAGGGGAGGGGTCTGTGTTTCCGCGGACTCGCGAAGCCTGACACAGCCGTGGGACAGAGATGAGAGAAGATATTAGTTTACCGTGTCCCTTTTTCAGCGGATTTCTCCGCTACTGCCAATAATTTTGTCAACTTTTAATTTTGTGAGTATGTTAAAATGTACTTTCTCAACTATAAAAACGTTGATTTGAGGGGGCCGAGCTTGCCAGCACACTTCCAGTATGTTTTTCTTTTTTTATGCAGTCTAACTCGTAAATGAACGTAAATAAAAGTCAACTATGTCAACACTGCAGCTGCACAAGCTATTACTACTGTAGCTGTTTAAAGTACATGATTAGAGTTAACTTAGTTATTTATTATCCTCCACTAGTAGTAGTAGTTGCCCTGTGTGCGTGTTTACCTACCTGGTACATGTTTATGTGTTCTGTCTCATGGGATTCAAGATTGCCACTATGTAGGGTACGAGGTGGGCGCACATTTAGACTGTACTTTGAAACACCTGCACTAGGCTATTTGTGCCGTGAGTAACTTTTGCACCATTCCCCCTCCATCTCCTGGCCATTGCTAGTCCTGTGCATTCGTGCCCCCTCCCATTTGCATGTCCCATTATTTCTGTTCTGTTGTTTTACTGCAATTTATCCGACTTTGTGTAATAGTTCCTGTTTCATTCGGAACACTTGTAAATGTATATTATTTTCAAGGTTGAAGCTGTCATTATTTACTTTCAAGAGGAGTGATCATGTTATTTAAATTTCATTTTCATAAGCACACGGATGTAATCGCGTGTGAGTGAATGTGCATTGGGCTTGATTATGATTTTCGGTCTCATTTCTACTTCGAGTGGTAATTCTAGTACTCTGCTACATGCATGCGTTTATGTGCATGGAATCATGCTGGGTCCCAGACCTCCTCTGCCTTATTGTACTAAAAGAGGATGAGTGGGCTCTGCTTTGGCACGCTTCAGTGCTCTCACATGAGCTAAGCCGCTCTAAATATTGAATGTGCCAAGTTTTATGCTGCCGATTCCGATAACAATCATTCATGTTTGAGATTGGCCGATACGATCACATGTTTTAACTGTATATTTAAAAAATATTGATGTGGTATGATATTACAAGTTTAACAATATCAACACAATATTTAGACTAGTTCTTTATTTCCTTGTATTATATACAATTGTTGGATCAAAACAAAGTTAATAGTAGATAATAACTAAACAAAAGCCAAAAATACTATCAATTACTTATTAAAATCCTTTGGTTTTTGCTGTCAAAGTCTTTTATTTCCAGAGAATTATTCCCTGAGTTTGTAAACCTTAACAAAAAATAATTTTGAGAAAATAACGATATTGATTTAATCACTCCTGTATTAATCATATACTGATACCTCCAAAGACATGCACCTGGGGACAGGTTGATTGGCAACACTAAATTGGCCCTAGTGTGTGAATGTGAGTGTGAATGTTGTCTGTCTAACTGTGTTGGCCCTGCGATGAGGTCCAGGGTGTACACCGCCTTCCGCCCGAATGCAGCTGAGATAGGCTCCAGCACCCCCCGCGACCCCGAAAGGGACAAGCGGTAGAAAATGGATGGATGGATCAATCCGCTCTCCCCTTTACGTATTGTGTACTGACTGTGACAATGCTGACACACCAACAGTTGTCATATTATCCTCTCTCTAGACTTGTTAATTTACTTGTTAATTTCCTGTTAATATCTGCTTGCTTTCTGCTACTATGTGGTCCCATCTACACTTCCATAAGTTTTCCTAATTACTTACTTATGTTACTTACATTGTGTTTTTTTTAAGCTAGTTTAGCGGTTAGCTTAGTTATAAACATGTCTGCTCCTGGTTTGCCCTCGGTGTGTAACATCAGGGTTTCCCTCAGCTTGCCAATTACCTGTAGCGCCATGGTGGCAGGGCTCGGAGCATGGTCAGTATGATGTCATCATTTAATTTGCATAACCGTCGATGATGCAAACATTTTCTACAAAGAAGGCTAAATTAATGTACATGCATTTTAAAAACAAATCTGTGTTATTAGTAATGTGTATTAAAGGCCTACTGAAACCCACTACTACCGACCACGCAGTCTGATAGTTTATATATCAATGATGAAATCTTAACATTATAACACATGCCAATACGGCCGGGTTAACTTATAAAGTGACATTTTAAATTTGCCGCTAAACTCCCGGTTCGAAACACCTCTGAGGATGACGTATGCGCGTGACGTAGCCCGGGGAACACGGGTATGTCTTCCACATTGAAGCCAATACGAAAAAGCTCTGTTTTCATGTCATAATTCCACAGTATTCTGGACATCTGTGTTCGTGAATCTGTTACAATCATGTTCATTGCATTATGGAGAAAGAAGCTGAGCAAGCAAAGAAGAAAGTTGTCGGTGCGAAATGGACGTATTTTTCGAACGAAGTCAGCAACAACAGTACACAGCCGGCGCTTCTTTGTTTACATTCCCGAAAGATGCAGTCAAGATGGAATAACTCGGATAACAGAGACTCTAACCAGGAGGACTTTTGACATCGATACACAGACGCCTGTAGAGAACTGGGACAACACAGACTCTTACCAGGATTACTTTGATTTGGATGACAAAGACGCAGACGTGCTACTGTGAGTATGCAGCTTTGGCTTCTAAACATTTGATCGCTTGACCGTATGTGCGCAACTTTTTTTTTGCGTATGTACGTAACTTTTTTAAAATATATAAGCTTTATGAACCTTGGGTTGGGTGAACGGTCTTTTGGGCTGAGTGATTGTGTGTGTTGATCAGGTGTTTGAATTGTATTGGCGTGTTCTATGGAGCTAGGAGCTAGCATAGGAGCTAGGAGCTAGCATAACAAACACGTAGGTGTTTTTATGCAGGATTAATTTGTGGCATATTAAATATAAGCCTGGTTGTGTTGTGGCTAATAGAGTATATATATGTCTTGTGTTTATTTACTGTTGTAGTCATTCCCAGCTGAATATCAGGTACCGTGAGTATGCAGCCTTGGCTGCTAAACATTTGATAGCTTGACTGTATGTGCGCGTCATGTACGTAACTTTTTAAAAATATATAAGCTTTATGAACCTTGGGTTAGGTGAACGGTCTTTTGGGCTGAGTGATTGTGTGTGTTGATCAGGTGTTTGAATTGTATTGGCGTGTTCTATGAAGCTAGGAGCTAGCAGAGGAGCTAGGAGCTAGCATAACAAACACGTAGGTGTTTTTATGCAGGATTAATTTGTGGCATATTAAATATAAGCCTGGTTGTGTTGTGGCTAATAGAGTATATATATGTCTTGTGTTTATTTACTGTTGTAGTCATTCCAAGCTGAATATCAGGTCACCCCCGGCTCTCACAGCATCTTCCCTATCTGAATAGCTTCAACTCCCCACTAGTCCTTCACTTGCACTTTACTCATCCACAAATCTTTCATCCTCGCTCAAATTAATGGGGAAATTGTCGCTTTCTCGGTCCGAATCTCTCTCACTTCATGCGGCCATCATTGTAAACAATAGGGAACTTTGCGTATATGTTCAATTGACTACGTCACGCTACTTCCGGTAGGGGCAAGCCTTTTTTTATCAGATACCAAAAGTTGCAATCTTTATCGTCGTTGTTCTATACTAAATCCTTTCAGCAAAAATATGGCAATATCGCGAAATAAAATAAAAAAAAAAAGCCTTTAACATTGTTTTTTTTATATTATATTGTTTTTCTCTATTTTTATAACTAATATTATTGTACATTTTAACACAGGCTGTATGCCAGGGCGGCCGTTGTTTTTTCAAGTAAAAGAAAGGTAATATTTAGCTAGTGACGAAACATGAGTACAATCTCCAATCCCCAGCAGGTTTCGTTGGTAAACAGCCTTTGGTGTGTTAGAACAAGCCGGGTAAGGGAGGTCGGCAAGTCAGATCCATAACTTCAGGACAATGATTGGCTCTAAGAGCAGGGCGAATCAGGCATGAGTGCAAAGCAGGGCTGTATGCGTGCCGTCGTTGGAGAAGCCACCGCCTTATCCCCAAGCTGCCAGCCGCTAAAGCCAAAGTTTTGGGTGAAGCAAATAGTTTATACCAGGGCGAGCAAGTATACCAAGCAACAGTTACACGGTAAAGCGGGGCTGCAACTCCTCCCCCTCGACCCAAGATAAAACAGACAGGAGTAAAATAATCAATTGATAACCCCACTTTCAAATGCTGCACGAGACACTGCACATTGATATACCTGTAGTTCTGTGAAAATGATTGTCTTTTTTGCAAACTTAAAGAAAGTGACCAGTGTGTGATTTACTGCAATACTGTCAGTCTTTTAAGTTTTTTTTTTATGTTTTATTTTTTATTGTTCACACTGCACAGCTTTTATTTTTCTATAAATACTCAATGATAGTTTCTACCTCTGTTTGTATGGTTTGTTGATTTAGCACAGGACTAATATGTGGAAATGACAAATGAGGTAGTTGATACATAAAATAGTTTTTATGTATCCTACCATCCAAATCGCTGCCATTGTGTCCTTGGGCAGGACACTTAACCCTTGCACCCGGTGCCGCTCACACTGGTGAATGAATGATGGTGGTCGGAGGGGCCGTAGGCGCAAACTGGCAGCCACGCTTCTGTCAGTCTACCCCAGGGCAGCTGTGGCTACGAAAATAGCTTGCCACTACCAGGTGTGAATGAATGATGGGTTCTCACTTTTCTGTGAAGCGCTTTGAGTGTCTAGAAAAGCGCTATATAAATCTAATCCATTAATTAATTAATTTATTATTATTTATGCTATATTTTGTTTTTGATTCAATCCTAGATGGGCTGTGACTTAAAGTTTAATTGCTTTGTAGATACACTGAGATTAAATCTAAATTCATTGTGTTCTTCATGGTGTTTTTGAAACCGCGCCAATTTTTCCTCAGAATTTTCAACTAACTTGAAGTGTTTTGTTTAGAGCAGCTGCCCCAACCTTTTTGTAGCTGCGGACCGGTCAAAGCTTGATAATTTGTCCCACGGCCCGGCGGGACAAACTTTTTCTTCATGAAAAAGTAAAATAATAAACGTGAATCCACTGTGTACTCATATACTCATATGGACCTTTATTAGCACATTACGCCAACAACGTAACAAGTATAATTTTTATTTTTATTAATTTTTTCGTCATGAAAAAATTAAAATAATAAACGTGAATCCACTGTGTACTCATATGGACCTTTATTAGCACATTGCGCCAACAACATAACATGAGTATAACATCAAAGTCTCTGGTAACTTCCTCTCTTCCCATTACATAAATAAAAAAATCATGTGGAAAAATATATAAATGACAAGAACCAGCAATTCCACACTACTGTCATTATGAATGTTATTTTTCAACAGCTGAAATAAAGTTGTCAGTTTGAACCGTCAGATAAGCCTCCTGCATGTTTGTGTGCCCGAGTCGACTCACAAGCTCCTCCTCTCCGCTCTCCCTCACCTCCTTCTGCCCAAACGCGCTCTGATTTTCGTTGCTATGGCAACGTTTACATTCCTTCAAAATAAGATGCAGATACAACATTAAAAACGAATATAAAGCGCATGAGATTTTTAACTCACCGTAACGCTAAATCAATGGGAGCCCTGAGCTTGTTTCTCTGCAAATAGACGGTCCCAACTGGGGGTAATAGGAGACAAAGACACCCGAAGTGTGTTGCTTATGTCCAGTCTGCTACGTTGTTTTGTTTTGGTGGCTGTCACTGCAGAAAATCCCGCTTCAGAAACAGATAGGATGTTGGAAATGGCAACAGTGTTTTCAGTGCTGTGGTGGCGATCTCGGGGTATTCTGCCATGACTTTAATCCGGAAAACAGGCAGAGTTTTTGTCTGAAATACACTTTTAAGGCTGCCGTCATTTGCGATCTCCAGCATTTGATCTTCTTCTTGAACAGACATGCTGAAATCATCTGCTTTGTTGACAAATGGGTCGCGGATCCGTTCCTTGGCAGTTCGTGGGTCTTTTGAAGTTGGGAAGTAGCGCTGGAACTCTTTTAAAAGCACAGACAGGTGATCGTGCAGCAGCTTGGTGAATGAAGGCGCAGGCTCAGTCTCACGCAAAAACCCCGCCAATGTTTGAAACATTTCCAGGTTTTTTGGGTTGGTGCACTAATTGTAAGTGTATCTTGTGTTTTTTATGTTGATTTAATTAAAAAAAATATATATATATATATTAAAAAAATAATAATAATAAAAATAAAAAATTCTTCTGGGCCCGGTGGTTGGGGACCACTGGTTTGGAGGATTATTTGTGATATGTGCATTTTCAGAATGTGCTTGTTTTATTTTGCGCCAGAAGTAAAACAAAGAAAACAATCTGAAGTTGTCGTAGTTGTATTTTTAAGTTATTATGCCATGATTTTACCCGCCTACATAGGAATACATTTCTGGCCATGCGGCCCCTGAGCTAATATAAGTTTGACAACCCTGCTCCAGAGAATCGCGTGCGTCTTGCTAAAGGTAGAACGTTTTTCGGTGGCCAAATTTTTTGATGCGCCGCTAGTCAATAGTGTGTAAATAATGGGCTATATATCCATTCATAAAATGTATTACTTGAATTTGTTTCCATGTAAAATACGCACATTTTTAAAGGTGTGGTGGATTTTACCTTGCCATGGCGATCAGTTACACGAAGGGAACCCTGAACATGTTTAATCTCGTGCTCCAGGGATAATGTTACATTATAATGATACTCTGATACAGTTTTCTATGCCATTAGGAAGGCGATTATTATTATCATATGAGAGTGGCTTCACACTGTATGGGGACACACAATTAGTTGCTAGCCGCTTGCTGCTGGGGGACTAAAAATACATATAAATACAGTCCTTGTGATCAGCAGTAAAAGACGTTTATCGGCAATGGCGATCACATACTTTTTCAACCGATGCTGATCGGTGGCTGATCGATTAGCACATCCCTACTGAAGAGAGAAACTTGTGCTCGTGTGCTAATTAGGTTTTTTCTTATTCTACAGGACCAATTGGCTTAGTCAGTCTGCTTGTGGCCAAAGCAATGGGAGCTGCACAGGTTGTCATTACAGGTGAACACCATCATCCTTGTAACAAAAAAACAACAACACACTTACACCAAGCAATTTTTTTCTCTCCAACTGCCACATTATCACACTCAGATCTGTTCCCCGAGCGTCTGGCCATGGCCAAGGAGTTGGGTGCCGACTTCCAGTTGGTGGTGAAGAGAGGGGATGAACCTAAGCAGTTGGCCAAAAGCGTCGAGGACATGCTGGGAGCTAAGCTGCACATCACCATTGAATGTAGTGGTGTTGAGAGCAGTATTCAAACTGCCATCTATGTAAGTACACCAAGTACTGCTTCTTGTGTAGATTACTACCGGAGTTTATGTCAACAACATGTCTAGATTGACCAACTCTTCAAGTTTCGGTCCACTCTGTTCCTATTACTTAAGCAGACATTTATGACACATATGGTCGGCCACTTTTGTCGACATAAAAGTGGTCGACATAAAATTTGTGGATCCATTGACGTGCGTTATAGTATTGTCAACGTCGTCATTATTGCTTGTGTGTTTTTTCAAAAGTTTATTTTTAAAGCTTCAGCACAGGACCACAAGTCATTTGTCAAACGTCGTTTTTATCCCCGTTTCCGCTACAAAGTCCCTAACAACATTTCTGAGATTTTTAGCGACCAAAAGACAGATTTCTGTGTGTACAAAATCATTTCTTATCACCCATTCTCCTTTATAGCTCTGTGAAAATGTCACAAGTAAATCCGCAATCAATATCTGTATTCGGTTATATCTACCACAGCTTATGTTGACAGTCAATCCAAGGGGCGTCAACTCAAACGGGTTCCACACTCAATCCACTGTATTATTATTTACTCTGTTACCAATTTCACACTTCATCTATTTGATTCTATAGTGTATACACTTATTATCACACTAACTTCAATACCTTTGATGCAGGACTACATTCAAATTATTTTATAGTGATAAAGCATCCATCACCATGATTAGGTAAGCCAGGGGTGTCCAAACCTGTCATGCCGAGAGCCATTTCGACAATTTGTAATATTCTAAAACAATTCAAAGTAGGTAGGCTGACCCAGGATTTCCACTGGATGTGTAACGGCAGCGGAAAAGCGCCGTTCTGTGGCGGCGCTGTCATGCTGCCTTTACGCCGTCTGGCAATCCCCATGGCTGTTCTGTTGCTGCTGAACAGCTACCCCGCAGAACGTTTCAAGCTTTGCCGTCCATCAATACTCCCAGGTGGGCGTCTATGACGGCACTCAATTGACTGGACTCATGGAAAAGATGACAATTTTGCCTTGCACGACAACTTAATTTTTTTGTAGCAAGCAACAACATCGTCCCTGGCGAGCGTTGTACACACACACATCTCCTTCCACTCTTGCTAACCACTCCCCTGCTTCCCTGGGCTCCATATCAGCTGGTATTTGACATAGGCCCCTATATAGCTGCCAGGGATATGCCTGTAATATGATTCTTAATTTTTAAACCTCCGGAATCAATGTGTGAACGAGGTGAATTTACGTCTGTGAACCTTTGACAAGTGTATAATATGATCCCCCTTGAAAACTGAGTTTTTAAAAATAAAATCATTTTGTGTTTGTTCATGACTTCCTGTCCAGCACAAGCAGATTTTAGCTAAATTGATCCGCCATGTTGCGGACTACCGGCAAAAATAGCAACTCTGCGTATATTTAGCACAGGGATGCGGAAGGGCATCGCTCCACAGGGGGTGTTACACATTGATTTGCGCATCCAGTGGAAATCCAGGGTAAGACGTTATACAGTATATATTGTAAATAAATACTGCCTAGGGTATGTCAGCTTTGTGTTGTAAGTGACAAAGTGAGGTGCATAAAGTTTATCATTATTATTATCAACATTTCACCTTTTTTTGTAATGCCCTTTAGCTCTTTTTGGATTTGTGTTAAGTTTTATTTTAAGAATGTGCCATAGGCTAATAAACAAGCTGCAGGCTGCCAAGTAAACTGCTTTTCTGTGCTGTACCAGGCGACACGCTCAGGAGGCGTGGTGGTGCTGGTGGGCCTTGGATCCGAAATGACTAATGTTCCTCTTGTCAACGCGGCCACCAGAGAAGTTGATATCAGAGGCGTCTTCCGCTACTGCAACACGTACGTTAACTTTTCTCTGCCTAAACAGATGATGTCGTGAAGCTGCTTGTGTAAATTCTCAAAAATTTTTACCGCCTCCAATAATCCCACACTACTAATAGGCAAAGAGTGTGTGTCCAATATTCCATCAATTGCCTTGCTTACTGTGTTGTAGCTGGCCTATGGCAATCGCCATGTTGGCATCAGGAAAGGTGAACGTGAAGCCTCTGGTCACCCACCGCTTCCCCCTGGAGCAGGCGGCCCAGGCTTTTGAGACCACACGTCAGGGCCTGGGGATAAAGGTCATGTTGAAGTGTGACCAGAATGACCAGAACCCTTAAAGTAACCAACACACTGCAGTGAAACTATGGGGGACAGTTAACGGGGGATTTTATGTGACCAATAGTTACCTTGAATGTAATTTTACATCATGAAAAAAATAGTGAGATTGACTTTTTTTTTAATTTTGTCTTGAAACACTGATTTTACACTTTTTAAAATGTTACTTAGTATGGTACGACGCCACTTGCATTGCTTAGTTGTTACCAGAAGGGGGAACCAGAGCATCAAATTACAATCTACATAAACTGTCAAGACTCTTTCCAACTATTTTACTGAAAAAAACAAACAAATCAGTGAACCATTTACATTTTTATCATTTTGTAAAAAAGGTTAAAGCAGTTCAATATGTTCAAAAGATGGATGGATGGACTTTGTGAAGATGACAAAATGAAAGCATCCTGCAGCAATAAACCATATAAACACCCCCTCTTCCAAATAATACCATCAACATTATTCTATTACACATTGCTTTAACATGTCAATATTTTTTGCCTTGATTGCTGTCACACTCAAGGGTGGAGTAATTGATTGGAATATTATTCATATTGTATTTGGACTGTGTGAAGTAGAATACAGCATGAAATGTGCCTAAAATGTATACATGAGATATTCTTAATTACTTTAATTCCAATGCAATTCAGGTTTGTATCTTAAAGAGCTGAATAGACTACTGTAGTGGCATATTTATAAATTGTTTATTCTTGTAAGCATTAATGGAGCCTTTATGATGCCATGAGCACAATGGCCCCTTAACAACAAACACACACATTTTCCTGCAACCTTGACATGGTAACAATGTATTTGAACCCTTTTTGTGTATAGTATTTAAGTAAACTTTATCTTCTATATACATCATAAACCCCACCCATGTATCCCATCAACTATGCATTTTTAGAAGCAAAATAATATCATCTTAATGAAATAATTGTTGGTAGTTTTAAGAATAGTTGGATTCCTCCAAATTAATATATATGTGAAGCTTAGGAGAGTCCATGTCAGAGCTAACCATAGAGTTGTTGTTGTTTTTTTGTGATACTCTCAGGTTTTGCTGAATTCTTAGTTTGCCATTGATACATTATACAAGTTTATACAAATAGGAGGGCTGACATTGATTTTAATCACGATTAATTGCATTATTTTCATGGTTAACTCATGTTTCATCTTGTGAATATTTATGTTCTGCATACCTCAAAAAGATATTTTTCCACATTCCAATAATGCAGGAGCAGATAACTGTGTGGTGGTTATTGGAATAAATGATCCAGACAAACACATTCTAGAATATTTTATACAATAATTTAAAAAGCAGGTTGCTGCATTAACCTTTATGCCACCATCATATTTACTACATCTTTTTTTGTCCTGTCCAGCCACTCAGGCAAATCATATTGTTGACATAGATGCCCTTCTGTTTTGTGTGGGATACTTCTCTTGTTGCTTTATTTGTATTTGACTTTATTAAACAGATTTGTATTAATGTTTGACACAGCAGGACCGGAGCAGAAGGGGAAAGAAAGAAGGAAAAAAGGATGACTTGCGGGGGACAAAGAGGGATAAGACAGCAACTACAACAGAACAACCTCAGCAAATATGATATGTAAAAATATGATACAAAAAGTAATGGCATAGAAGCAGTTTGTGAAGTAAATATTAATAACACAAAATGACAATTGCACTACAAATGGAGCAATAAAAATACCAATACAAATAACACTATTGATAATGAATAACAATAATAATTACCTCTATTATCAACAATACAATTGTTTCAAATGCAACAATACATATATGTAATGATAACTTGAATTACAAAAGAAAGCAGATAAATGGAGGGTAAGAAAGAGAAGCGAACTATATTAACCTTGTAGATTGTTATAGTCACAATAAGTTAAGCTTTATCAGTGTGCCGTGTGTTAACCCAGTTTACCCTAGGGGAACAACGTTAATATGTTTGATGAAACGTGATTATATGCATGAGTGTATGTATGCATATGTGCTTGTATATGTACAAGATGTGTATATGTATGTTTGTACAGTGGATGTGCGTGTTTATGTATGTACGTTATTTGTGTATGTGTGGAAGTGTATGTATCAATGTGGGTAAGTATGTATGTATGAATGATTGTACATATGTATGTAATATATATGTATGAATAATTGTGTGTACGTGAGTACAGTTGTGCTCATAAGTTTACATACCCTGGGAGGATTTATGATTTCTTGGCCATTCTTCAGAGAATATGAATGATAACACAAAAACCTTTCTTCCACTCATGCTTAATGGATGTGTGATGCTATTTATTGGCAAACAACTGTTTACTCGTTTGACCTAAGAAAATACCCAAATGACCATGATCAAAAGTTTACATACCCCAGTGACTTTGATCTGATAACATGCACAAAACGTTGACACAAACAGGTTTGAATGGCTAATCAAGGTTCCAATCCTCACATGTGACCTGTTTGTTTGTAATTAATGTGTGTGTATAAAAGGTCAGTGAGTTTCTGGGCTTCTGACAGACCATTGCATATTTCATCCAGTGCTGCACAGATGTTTCTGGATTCTGAGTCATGGGGAAGGCAAAATAATTGTCAAAGGATCTGCGAGAAAAGGTAATTGAACTGCATAAAACAGGAAAGGGGTATAAAAAGATATCCAAGGAATTGAGAATGCCAATCAGCAGTGTTCAAACGCTGATTAAGAAGTGGAAAATGAGGGATTCAGGTAGACCAGCAAAGATTTCAGCCATAACTGCCAGGAAAATTGTTCGAGATGCAAAGAAAAATCCACAAATAACTTCAGTGGCTGTTTCAAAATGCACAATAAGGAGGCACTTGAAGAAAAATGGGCTGCATGGTCGAGTGGCCATAAAGTAAAACTTTGGTCTCATCACTCCAAATTACTTTGTTCCAGAAGTTTTGAGGCTTGTCTCTGTGCTGTTTGGCGTAATGTAAGCGGGATACTTTGTGACATTTGCGCAGAAATGGCTTTCTTCTGGCGACTCGACCATGCAGCCCAATTTTCTTCAAGTGCCACCTTATTGTGCATCTTGAAACAGCCACACCACAATTTTTCAGAGAGTCCTGTATTTCAGCTGAAATTATTTGTGGATTTTTCACCGGCCCCGTGCAGTCAGGCCGCCCTGCAACAGGAACCCGCCCGGCTGGCCAGCAGCAGGCTGTAGACAGACACGCCCAGCAGAAGACGAGGCACGGTAGAAGCAGGGGAAAGCCAGCGAGAGACCACATCTCACGCAGGCACAGAGGGGATGCCACGCAAAGACAAAATACTTAACGTTTGAACTGGTAAACTTTGTTATTTTTTGCAAATATTAGCTCATTTGGAATTTGAGGCCTGCAATATGTTTAAAAAAAGCTGACACGAGTGGCAAAAAAGACTGAGAAAGTTGAGGAATGCTCTTCAAACACTTATTTGTAACATCCCACAGGTGAACAGGCTAATTGGGTAAAGGTGGGTGCCATGAGTGGGTATAAAAGCACCTTCCATGAAATGCTCAGTCATTCACAAACAATGATGGGGCGAGGGTCACCACTTTGTGAACAAATGCGTGAGCAAATTGTTGAACAGTATAAGAACAACATTTCTTAACGAGCTATTGCAAGGAATTTAGGGATTTCACCATCTACGGTCTGTAATATTATCAAAAGGTTCAGAGAATCTGAAGAAATCACTGCACGTAAGTGGCAAGGCTGAAAACCAACATTAAATGCCCGTGACCTTTGATCCCTCAGGCGGTACTGCATCAAAAACCGACAACAGTGTGTAAAGAATATCACCACATGGGCTCAGGAACACTTTTGAAAACCACTGTCATTAGCTAAAGTTTGTCGCTACATCTAAGTGCAAGTTAAAACTCTACTATGCAAAGCGAAAGCCATTTATCAACAACACCCAGAAACGCTGCCGGCTCCACTGGGCCTGCGCTCATCTAAGATGGACTGATGCAAAGTGGAAAAGTGTTCTGTGGTCTGATGAGTCCACATTTCAAATTGTTTTTGGAAACTGTAGACGTCGTGTCCTCCGGATCAAAGAGAAAAACAACCATCCGGACTGTTATAGGCGCAAAGTTCAAAAGCCAGCATCTGTGATGGTATGGGGGTTTATTAGTGCCCAAGGCATGGGTAACTTACACATCTGTGAAGGCACCATTAATGCCGAGAGGTACATACAGGTTTTAAAGCAACATATGTTGCCATCCAAGCAACGTCTTTTTCATGGACGCCCCTGCTTATTTCAGCAAGACAATGCCAAGTCACATTCTGCACGTGTTACAACAGTGTGGCTTCATAGTAAAAGAGTGCGGTACTAGACTGGCGTGCCTGTAGTCCAGACCTGTCTCCCATTGAAAATTTGTGGCACATTATAAAGTGTAAAATACCACAACAGAGACCCCCGGACTGTTGAACAACTTTAGCTGTACATCAATCAAGAATGGGAAAGAATTCCACCTGAAAATCTTCAAAAATTGGTCTCCTTAGTTCCCAAACGTTTACTGAGTGTTGTTAAGAGGAAAGGCCATGTAACACAGTGGTAAAAATGCTCCTGTGCCAACTTTTTTGCAATGTGTTGCTGCCATTAAATTCTAAGTTAATGATTATTTGAAAAACAAAATGAAGTTTCTCAGTTAGAACATTAAATATGTTGTCTTTGCTGTATATTCAATTGCATATAAGTTGAAAAGGATTTGCAAATCATTGTATTCTGTTTTTATTTACGAATTACACAATGTGCCAACTTCACTGGTTTTGGGTTTTGTATATACAGGACTGTCTCAGAAAATGTGAATATTTTGATAAAGTCCTTTATTTTCTGTAATGCAACTAAAAACATGGAAATGTCATACATTCTGGATTCATTACACATCAACTGAAATATTGCAAGCCTTTTATTATTTTAATATTGCTGATTATGGCATACAGCTTAAGAAAACTCAAAAATCCCATCTCAAAAAATTTGAATATTTCCTCAGACCAAGTAAAAAATAAAGATTTATAACAGCAAAACAAAATCAAACATTTGAAAATGTCAATTAATGCACTCAGTACTTGGTTGGGAATCATTTTGCACGGATTACTGCATCAATGCGGTGTGGCATGGAGGCAATCAGCCTGTGGCATTGCTGAGGTGTTATGGATGCCCAGGATGCTTCAATACCGGCCTTTACCTCATTTGCATTATTGGGTCTGGTGTCTTTCAGCTTCTTCTTCACAATACCCCACAAATTCTCTATGGGGTTCAGGTCAGGGGAGTTGGCAGGCCAATCGAGGACAGTAATGCCATGGTCAGTACACCAGTTACTGGTGGTTTTGGCACTGCTGGATCATGCTGGAAAATGAAATCCTCATCTCCATAGAGCTCTGGATTGACAGACCGGGGTGGCGGTTCCTCTCTTTAAGAAGGGGAACCGGAGGGTGTTTTCCAACTACTGTGGGATCACACTCCTCAGCCTTCTCGGTAAGGTCTATTCAGGTGTACTGGAGAGGAGGCTACGCCGGATAGTCGAACCTCAGATTCAGGAGGAACATTGTGCTTTTTGTCTTGGTCGTGGAACTGTGGACCAGCTCTATACCCTCGGCAGGGTCCTTGAGGGTGCATGGGAGTTTGCCCAACCAGTCTACATGTGCTTTGCGGACTTGGAGAAGGCATTCAACCGTGTCCCTCGGAAAAGTCCTGTGGGGAGTGCTCAGAGAGTATGGGGTAACGGACTGTCTGATTGTGGCGGTCCGCTCCCTGTACGATCAGTCAGAGCTTGGTCCGCATTGCCGGCAGTAAGTCGGACACGTTTCCAGTGAGGGTTGGACTCCGCCAAGGCTGCCCTTTGTCACTGATTCTGTTCATAACTTTTATGGACAGAATTTCTAGGTGCTGTCAAGGTGTTGAGGGCATCTGGTTTGGTGGCTGCAGGATTAGGTCTCTGCTTTTTGCAAATGATGTGGTCCTAGATGGCTTCATCTGGCCAGGATCTTCAGCTCTCACTGGATCGGTTTACAGCCGAGTGTGAAGCGACTGGGATGAAAATCAGCACCTCCAAGTCCGAGTCCATGGTTCTCGCCCGGAAAAGGGTGGAGTGCCGTCTCCGGGTTGGGGAGGAGACCCTGCCCCAAGTGGAGGAGTTCAAGTACCTCGGAGTCTTGTTCACGAGTGAGGGAAGAGTGGATCGTAAGATCGACAGGCAGATCGGTGCGGCGTCTTCAGTAATGCGGACGCTGTATCGATCCGTTGTGGTGAAGAAGGAGCTGAGCCGGAAGGTAAAGCTCTCAATTTACCGGTCGATCTACGTTCCCATCCTCACCTACGGTCATGAGCTTTGAGTTATGACCGAAAGGACAAGATCACGGGTACAAGCGGCCAAAATGAGTTTCCTCCGCCGTGTGGTTGGGCTTTCCCTTAGAGATAGGGTGAGAAGCTCTGCCATCCGGGGGGAGCTCAAAGTAAAGCCGCTGCTCCTCCACATCGAGAGGAGCCAGATGAGGTGGTTCGGGCATCTGGTCAGGATGCCACCCGAACGCCTCCATAGGGAGGTGTTTAGGGCACGTCCGACGGGTAGGAGGCCACGGGGAAGACCCAGGACACGTTGGGTAGACTATCTCTCCCGACTGGCCTGGGAACGCCTCGGGATCCCCCGGGAAGAGCTGGACAAAGTGGCTTAGGAGAGGAAAGTCTGGGCTTCCCTGCTTAGGCTGCTGCCCCCGCGACCCGACCTCCGTCAAACACACCATCAGCAGCTTCTCCATATTTCAATAGGTTAATGTCCGCCGTTTAGATGTCATCTCGACGTATTTGTCCGGCACAAAACATGGCTCATGCTTCAGTATGGTGGAGACCAGCAATGCTACATTCGAACACTGATTTATTTTTTTAATTCGATGAATATTATCTGCTTCTTCTTCTCAGCACTGCCTTCTGGCTCACCTTCTTCGTTCCAATGGTTGGAAGAAAGTTATTGATCTTTAGCTATAAGCTGTTGCAAGCGAGTAAGAGCGGTTGTTTAGGAGAGGATCTGACGAGGGTCATATTCACAATCACTACACCAACTAACAGTGGGAAGGCTCCTAACTCAAATTTATGCTTGCAACTTAAAGCTGAGAAACAGCTTGTATCTCAAAATATTTGTACTTCAAGCACAACTCTATTTTAGATTGATTTTGTCATTTCATTTTTAATCAAAAATAGTGGTATGTTTACTATGTTCTACCAGAATCAGCTGTTTGTTTCCTCCCTGCTTTGCAAATCCATGCAAATGAGCTGTGTGCTGTTGTGCCGTGTTTTTACTCAAGCACCTCTTCAAAGACATTTGTCCTTTTCATGTTGGCACACACGTAAGGCTAATGTGCTAATGTTTAGCCAGCAAGTGGCCCGCTCACTCTGCAAATTGTATAAAAAGGCGATGCAAAACGCTGGGAAAGAGCGCCAACTCTTTTGAGGGTTTCCATGTCAGAGCAAAAACAGATCATCATCATCACAGTGACTAAACACAGGGCACCATTGAAGATAAAACTGTCACTGCTTCATTTCGAAACTCCATTGTTTGTAAGACTGATTATTTTTTGCACATTTTCAAATAATTCAAGTCATTTAAAGCAGCACTAAGTAACTTTTCAACCTTCATAAAATATTTTATATGACTTTTGGGATGATACATGGACTTACAACTAGTTGAATGTGTCTGGCCTGAGGGGTCTGTATCGCTTTCACTGGCACTTAGCAACTTCGAGGCGGGTGGCAGGACACAAAAAAACACACATGTGCTGACTCGATTTACGGCAAAGGTCACTCCCCCCTTTCTACATTGGTTAAAAAAGACAGAAGTCGATGTGAACGCCTACGTGCCACCAGAAAAACTAAGGGAAGAAGAAGAAAAACGCATGCGTGCAATTACTGCTATCAAAACAACCAAAGAAACTAAAAGTTTTGTTTGAGGAGAAAAAAAAAGAAAAAGGGAGGTTCCCCGGACAGTCAAGATCAACAGTGGCCCGGCTTTCATTCGCTGGCATGATCTCAAAGATCAGGAGGGATTTTCGGCCAATGCTGTCTTGACTCTGTTCCTGCTAAACTAGTACTGTATTTTCCGGACTATAAGGCGCACTTAAAATCCTTTCTTTTCCTCGAAACTTGACAGTGCGCCTTATAACCCGGTGCGCCAAACGTAAGGAATATGTTTGGTTGAAGCACCTCGAAGCAATTTTATTTGGTGCATGGTGTAATGATAAGTGTGACCAGCAGATGGCAGTCAAACAAGAGATAAGTGTAGGCTGCACCATTTGATGTGCTTCAACATACAAGTATTATTATGGTGCGTGTATAAGGTACGACATATTATCTGGCGTTTTGTTTCGCAATATTATACAAAAGGAACTTTTCTTACCTCCTGGTACCTGCTGATCTGTATTTGGGATCTTCATAAGTCCTGAAAACTTGTGCGCCTCCGCCTTTGTAGGCTGTGGCGACACCGTAGTCGATAAGCTTCTTCTTTTTCTCTATCTTCTTGTTATGTGACATTCATCCTCCGCTGTTGCCATTTCTAATATAAAGTAGTGTAAAGTTAATATCTGTCAGTAAACTCGCCATGAAAGCGTTAAAACATACTGGTGTATTGAGTTTATATTAATCACCCAAGGAACTTGAGTTATTCGAGAGTTCCGGTCGGATGGTTTTTCACGGGACACATTTCCGGTGTTGTTGTTTCCGGACGAGGAGATGCTGCTCCGTTATTGATTTAGGTAAAGTCTGAATGTCATTAAAACAGTTAGCGCCATCTTTTGACACTTCTTCCACTCCCGTCTTTGCACGCTACAACAAAGATGACGGGGAGAAGACGCTGCCGAAGGTGAGCCACGTAAATAAGACCGCCCACAAAACGGCGCATCCGGAAGCGACTGTCAAAAAGCGGCTTGAAGATGATCTGTAAAACATAATCTATGCAGCATTTTGACCTAAGAACCACCATTACATGTTATGTAGACCACAAGGAAGAAAAAAATAAAATAATATGACTCCTTTAATGCGCCCTATAATCTGGTGCGCCTTATATATGTAAAAAGATCAAAAATAGACCATTCGTCAGCAGTGCGCCTTAATATCCGGTGCGCCCTATGGTCCGGAAAATACGGTAAGTGACTTTCAATGTTCAAATCGAAATGCTAATGCTAATGTTAGCTATCAGAAATTTGCTTGGGAGCTATAAATAGCCACCAGCGTGATCGTTCCACACTACTTCCTTCAAAAAAACTCTCCCGCCGGTCTCTCTTTACTTGGGACCTGCATCTGCCCCGATACATTCTTGGTAGTAGTGTCATGTTTGTAGCGGAATCCAAGATCATTTCTTGATAGTGTCTGCTATTTAAAGGCCTACTGAAATGAATTTTTTAAATTTAAACGGGAAAAGCAGATCCATTCTATGTGTCATACTTGATCATTTCGCGATATTGCCATATTTTTGCTGAAAGGATTTAGTAGAGAAAATCAACGATAAAGTTCACAACTTTTGCTCGCTGATAAAAAAAAACATTGCCCCTACCGGAAGTAGCGTGACGTCACAAGCGGTAGTGCTGCTCACAATTCCCCATTGTTTACAATGGAGCGAGAGATATTAGGAGCGAGAAAGTGACGATTACCCCATTAATTTGAGCGAGGATGAAAGATTTGTGGATGAGGAACGTTAGAGTGACAGACTAGAATGCAGTTCAAGAGATATCTTTTTTCGCTCTGACCGTAACTTAGGTACAAGCTGGCTCATTGGAATCCACACTCTCTCCTTTTTCTATTGTGGATCACGGATTTGTATTTAAAACCACCTCGGATACTATATCCTCTTGAAAATGAGAGTCGAGAAGGCGAAATGGACATTAACAGTGACTTTTATCTCCACGACAATACATCGACGAAGCTCTTAGCATGAGCTAACGTGATAGCATCTGTCTCAAATGCAGATAGAAACAAAATAAATAAATCCCTGACTGGAAGGATAGACAGAAGATCAACAATACTACTATCAGGAGACACCGAACCAAACACTGGACATGTAAATACACGGTTAATGTGTATTCGACGCCTGTCAAAGCCTAGCAATGCTGTTGTTAACGACGCTAACTTAACAACGGGACCTCGTCAGAGCTATGATAAAAACATTAGCGCTCCACCTACGCCAGCCAGCCCTCCTCCGCTCAACACCCGTGCTCACCTGCGTTCCAGCGATCGACGATGCGGTCGGCGGCCCGGAGACGTAGGAAGTCAAGGGGAGTTCGCCGCTAGCGCGTCTTCTATCCAACAAAGTCCTCCTTGTTGTGTTGCTACAGCCAGCCGCATACACCGATCCCACCAACAACGTTCTTCTTTGCAGTCTCCATTGTTCATTAAACAAATTGCAAAAGATTCACCAACACAGATGTCCAGAATACTGTGGAATTTTGTCGAAGAAAAAAGAGCTGTTTGTATTGTGTCCAAAAGGGTCCAAACACTTCCGTGGACCTCGCGACGTCACGCGCATACGTCATCCTCCAAAGGCGTTTTGAACCGGAAGTTCCCCGGGAAATTTAAAATTGCACTTTATAAGTTAACCCGGCCGTATTGGCATGTGTTGCAATGTTAAGATGTCATCATTGATATATAAACTATCAGACTGCGTGGTCGGTAGTAGTGGCTTTCAGTAGGCCTTTAACATCAGCATAGCCATTAGAGATGTAATATTTGTGACAATATTACAGCGGACATCATGTCAGTATGTCTAGCGCTAGTCTGTGTCCTGGGCATGACGTTAAAGTGCATCCGGCAGTGGAGGCTCCTCTATGTGGTCTTGGGGCACTAGGAGGTTAACCCCTTTACTACTGTTACCCCATGTGGTCCTTGGCAAAGGCCTAGTACCTAACTGCCCCCTAGCCAGAGATACGGGGAAGACCTCAACGGCGGAGCAGGCGGAAGACGGTAAATTTAAGAACTACCACAAAGGCTGGGATGGCGGTAGAAGGCTGCAGCAGAAAAGGGTCCCCAGTCGTCTTGGACTCCATGCCACTGGACCCTGACCCGATTCTGTCAAGGATTGTGTGGTGACTGTCTGTGCACCAGTCTCCCCATGTTAAACAAAGTCACGCACAGGCATCCTCCATAAAGGGATACACCCCTACCAGGAGGATTGTCATACTCGTTCGAGTGACCGCCGATGATGATGAGCGCTAGTCTTCATGGCAAATGTGGTCTTCTTCTGGCAAAACACTACCACTTTTGTCCACTGGCGCCGCCAAAATCAACCAAAACTGAAAGTTCTTAAATTGGAGCTTCAAAGGGATAAACTCCTAAACGGTTTTGGGAAAATTCTTACTTTTTTTTTTGTTTTTTTAAGTTTATGAAGATTAGGGAAACAAATACAATTGCACCTTGGTTTTGGGACACCTCACTCAATACTGTCTTCCATCTGAGCATGTTGTTTTATAAACCGCCGTTTTATTGTTTTTTTTAGTTGTCATGTTTCCTCCCATGTTAAAGTTAAAGTACCACTGATAGTCTCACACACACACACACACACACACACACACACACACACACACACACACACACACACACACACACACACACACACACACACACACACACACACACACACACACACAGTGTGGTGAAATTACCCTCTGCATTTGACCCATCCCCTTGTTCCACCCCCTGGGAGGTGAGGGGAGCAGTGAGCAGTAGCGGTGGCCACGCTCGGGAATCATTTTTGGTGATTCAACCCCCGATTCCAACCCTTGATGCTGAGTGCCAAGCAGGGAGGTAATGGGTCCCATTGTTATAGTCTTTGGTATGACTCGGACGGGGTTTGAACTCACAACCTACCGATCTATATTGTATGTCAGGTTTTGTCAAATTACATGAGCTCTTAGCTAAATCTGGTACGTCTAGCAATTCTGTATGAAAAATTGTGCATTCCACTTCGATTTTTCTGAAATTTCAACAAGATTTTCCAACTCCAAAAGTCGGAGAGTCCTCACTACCCCTGAGTTGGCGTCAAAAATGGCTGCTCTGAGTGTAAACAATAATATCCGTTATCAGCACTGCTGACTATTTTAAGTCGGACTAAATCAGCCATATACAATATGTTGTTGGACGTAGGGAACCAGTGTCAAACTCAAGGCCTGGGGGCCACATCATTTTATATGGAACGCCTGGAAATAATATTTCAAAAAAGACTTAAGATGCCTGTTTTTCCCCGTAAAAAAACAGGACCACTGTTCCGTTTACAGTAATATGTTGTAAAAAAACACTCTATATTTTACAGTAAAATTCTGTTGACTGAGTTGCCGGTGTTTTACGGTAAAATCCACAGCTTTTCTTTACAGTTAAAGGCCTACTGAAACCCACTACTACCGACCACGCAGTCTGATAGTTTATATATCAATGATGAAATCTTAACATTGCAACACATGCCAATACGGCCGGGTTAACTTATAAAGTGCAATTTTAAATTTCCCGCGAAACTTCCGGTTGAAAACGTCTATGTATGATGACGTATGCGCGTGACGTCAATCGTTGAAATGGAAGTATTCGGACACCATTGTATCCAATACAAAAAGCTCGGTTTTCATCGCAGAATTCCACAGTATTCTGGACATCTGTGTTGGTGAATCTTTTGCAATTTGTTTAATGAACAATGGAGACTGCAAAGAAGAAAGTTGTAGGTGGGATCGGTGTATTAGCGGCTGGCTGCAGCAACACAACCAGGAGGACTTTGACTTGGATAGCAGATGCGCTATCCGATGCTAGCCGCCGACCGCATCGATGATCGGGTGAAGTCCTTCGTCGCTCCGTCGATCGCTGGAACGCAGGTGAGCACGGGTGTTGATGAGCAGATGAGGGCTGGCTGGAGTAGGTGGATAGCTAATGTTTTTAGCATAGCTCTGTGAGGTCTCGTAGCTAAGTTAGCTTCAATGGCGTCGTTAGCAACAGCATTGTTAAGCTTCGACAGGCTGGAAAGCATTAACCGTGTAGTTACAGGTCCATGGTTTAATAGTATTGTTGATTTTCTGTCTATCCTTCCAGTCAGGGGCTTATTTCTTTTGTTTCTATCTGCAGTTAAGCCCGATGCTATCACGTTAGCTCCGTAGCTAAAGTGCTTCGCCCTTGTATTGTCGTGAAGATAAAAGTCACTGTGAATGTCCATTTCACGTTCTCGACTCTCATTTTCAAGAGGATATAGTATCCGAGGTGGTTTAAAATACAAATCCGTGATCCACAATAGAAAAAGGAGAAAGTGTGGAATCCAATGAGCCCTTTTACCTAAGTTACGGTCAGAGCGAAAAAAGATACGTCCTGCACTGCAATGTAGTCCTTCACTCTCACGTTCCTCATCCACAAATCTTTCATCCTCGCTCAAATTAATGGGGTAATCGTCGCTTTCTCGGTCCGAATCGCTCTCGCTGCTGGTGTAAACAATGGGGAAATGTGAGGAGCCTTTCAACCTGTGACGTCACGCTACTTCCGGTACAGGCAAGGCTTTTTTATCAGCGACCAAAAGTTGCGAACTTAATCGTCGATGTTCTCTACTAAATCCTTTCAGCAGAAATATGGCAATATCGCGAAATGATCAAGTATGACACATAGAATGGATCTGCTATCCCTGTTTAAATAAAAACATTTCATTTCAGTAGGCCTTTAAAAATGTATATAATAGTCAGATGCACAGGTAAATTCATACATTGTTTGCTGTTACAAGCGGCCATAACTGCGACGTGTCCCTCAATGAACGCGAGTTCGACACGTCTGGTAATAATATTTTGGACTGTTTTTTAAATTTCATACATTCCTAGCAATCGCGTCTGTGTATCCTATAATAATAAAAAAAAAAATATGATTAGGATTTTGACAAATTCGATTTTCGTAGACCGTTTTCGTCGGGCTAAACATTGTGCGTAACAATCTATAGTCAGTTTGCCTGTGTTCATGCCGCAAAATCGAGTGCCCAAACAAAGAATTCTATTCTATTTGCTCACTTAGTCACCGTTTTTGTTATTGAGAATGACTGAAAAATAAACCACCATGGGGCCAAAGAAAGTTGCGAGTGTCAGCACTTTGATAACCAAGGAACGCAATTTAATCTAAGAAAATACGGTTCTCCCCTCCCCCCCTTTTTGTTCCTCGCTGTCTTTACCAACAGATTTACTTATCCGTTTCATTTTTTTCACATTGATTTTTGCAGCTAAAACTACAATTAATCTCTCTCAAATGTGGTTTGTGTTAATATTTTTTGGATGTCTGGAAGGGTTTAATTGGATTTAGCAGTGATGGGTCATACAAATTAAAGCATGGAGGCCTTATGAAACACAAGGAGTGATACTTTATTCCCCATGTGTGACACTTAAAGAAAAAGAAAAAAACTTGTGACAGACACACCTGCTGTGTCATTTAAGACAGCGAAGCGGCAAATTGTTTAATCAGAGAGGACTTCTTTCGGCTTACACGTGACAGATCGTACTAAATGAAGTCGGAAGAGTTGGCCGTTTTTCGTCTTCATCATAGAGCGAAACTGAACTAAGAAAAAAGAAAAATTCTGAAGTTTGGATTATTTTGATTCTAATGCGTTAAATAAAGTACATTTTCTTCCATTCCTTTTTTACTAGCTGACCCTTTTGCCAGAGTTGAATTTCATTTCATTCATTTGTATTATTAATTGTATTCGCAGGTCAAATGTGGTGAGTTTTTCTGACCATTTCGAATCACTCACAGCAGCAGGTTTTATCCGGCCCGCGGGATGAGTTTGCTAAGTATAAAAATGTACCTGAAATTTTTGAATGAAAGAAACTGCTGTTCTAAATGTGTCCACTAGATGTCACAATAGCAATTCTTTGTATCTTTGTGGATGATGCTACATATGTAAACACAATAAACCACATGATGTTAGTACATCAGTCAAGGAAAATAATCAGACTGCATAAATAACATCCTGTAATTTTGATATATATTTTTTATCTTGACAGATTGAAAATGAACACCAATGAGTTGACTGATGAACATTATCACATCATTTATTCAGAAAATATAAATAACGACAAATAAAGGTAGACTACTATTAACCGCAACAAGGAAGTGTAAAAAAAACAACCCAACAACATTATGATTTGTACATTTTCAGCATGTGCTTGTTTTATTTTTAAACAAAGAAAACAATCTGAAATTGTCTTTATTTTTACGTTATCGTGCCGTGACTTTACCAGTGCGGACCACTTGGGAGTAGATTTAGCTCCATGTGGCCCCTGATCTAAAATTAGTTTGACACCCCTGACTTACAGTATCAGTGTCAATACAGCTGTTGAGCGTGCCACACAATTGTCGGGGTCTCATTTACCCATCACTAGGATTTACACTATTTTCTATGAGACAATTTGCTTTCACCTGAGCGTATTACTAACCAATGCACCAAAGTATTCATCTACTCAATACTTGGGTTACGCTTTCACTGCCTTGCATGAAACATGTCATTTCTTCCAGTGTGATCCAGTCCAACACAATCAGCCAGGTTCAGCTCCAATTTTATTACCTTGCCAGGATGACATGATACTACATTACGAGGCATGCACACAGGTCATGTTACCGCCATTAAATGGAATACAGTGCATCATTAAAAGCCTTTACTCTGTGTGCTAAGGCTTTTTTTTCTTCCTTTTTTTTTCGGTCACAGTGTGAGTCTTCGTTCCGTTCTTCCCTCCCAGGACTCCAAAGCTAAACGCACAAGTGGGAGGATGTTTGCAGTGACTAAACCATCGTGAGTCACTCTTTTCTCTTGACATGATTAGCACAATATTTGACAGGTTTTTTTTTTCCCTTTTCATTATGTACAGACATTCAAATACTTGGCATGGCAATAGGACGGCTCACACGACACGGTTACATTCACTTCAGTCCGGAACAGCAATGATCAACACACACAGCAAAAAGCAGACAGACACATATTTTTGTCCACACAGGTAACTGATATCAAAAAGCATAATTGACGCATCTTACTCGTTATCGTCATTTAAATTTTTACAAGATATTTAGAAAAGTCCTCGGCCTTTTAGTGTGTATTGCCATTTAAATAAAGTCAACCAAACATACAATAATATGGCATTTCTCCCATGAGCCCCTGCTGCACATACCAGTATCATTAACATTTGCACTATATTGCCAAAAGTATTTGGCCACCTGCCTTGACTCACATATGAACTTGAAGTGCCATCCCATTCCTAACCCATAGGGTTCAATATGATGTTGGTCCACCTTTTGCAGCTAATACAGCTTCAACTCCTCTGGGAAGGCTGTCCACAAGGTTGCGGAGTGTGTTTATAGGAATTTTCGACCATTCTTCCAAAAGCGCATTGGTGAGGTCACACGCTGATGTTGGTCGAGAAGGCCTGGCTCTCAGTCTCCGTTCTATTTCATCCCAAAGGTGTTCTATCGGGTTCAGGTCAGGACTCTGTGCAGGCCAGTCAAGTTCATCCACACCAGACTCTGTCATCCATGTCTTTATGGACCTTGCTTTGTGCACTGGTGCACAGTCATGTTGGAAGAGGAAGGGGCCCGCTCCAAACTGTTCCCACAAGGTTGGGAGCATGGAATTGTCCAAAATGGAGCCTTCAAAGTTCATTTCACTGGAACTAAGGGACCAAGCCCAACTCCTGGAAAAACAACCCCACACCATAATTCCTCCTCCACCAAATTTCACACTCGGCACAATGCAGTCCGAAATGTACCGTTCTCCTGGCAATCTCCAAACCCAGACTCGTCCGTCAGATTGCCAGATGGAAAAGTGTGATTCATCACTCCAGAGAACGCGTCTCCACTGCTCTAGAGTGTTTGGATGGGTGGCCAAATACTTTTGGCAATATAGTGTACATTTGATCAACAAACCATCTTTAAAATTCATTATTTCGAACCATAAAACCCGTCCATATTGCACCGGCAATATGTGGGACGCCCTGCAAAGTCGTCTGATTTCAGTAAAAATGTCCAACATAGAAGTATTCACACAGGAAATAAATAATGCAACTATACAAGAAGCATAGCAGAAGTGTATTGCATTACGTGCGGGAATATAAAAAAATAGCTGTGAGTCCTTTTATGTCATTGATTAAACACAAACGAGACAAACAGATAAGGAAAAAACAAAAAAGTGTAGAGATGTCGAGGAATTAATTAACCTCTTGAGTTTGTACAATAAGAGGTTGCTTCTTTTTTTACAATTAGACGACAATCTGTTCATGGCTTTTATATGTACATTGGTGTCTCTTGGCCTGTGAGGAGTCGGAACATGGCTGCAGGCATCGTCTTCATGTGGATCTGGAAAGTCAAAGAACATTAAGATTGTGAGTTAATGAAAGGCGTCCATTTTTTTTTTTACAGATTTTGTTGTTTTGCCCAATGTTATGGTATCTCCATTCGGGCCGCACAATAATCGGATGTTAATCACGATTATGACTTTGGCTGCCACTCGGGATGTAATGATGGTAAAACTCGGTTAGTATATTCATCTGAAATTAAATGTTTCCACAAAAAAAAAGTGATTGATAACATTATTGTCATCACACTTAAAAAGTACAACAAAATTACATTTTCAGTACAAACCTGCCAGGATAAGACAGACAGGATGAAAAGGGTGGAAAGAACAGGAAGCCCCGTAAAAAAGGTAGGAAAAAGGTAAACGAGGGGGGATGAGGGAGAGACAAAAACAAATCCCAAACTCCTATGGCAGGGCTCAGTTTGAAACCAGGATAAGAGAAATCACGGACGGACTGGTGCTAGCTTCAATGCTAACATGAAAACAAGAGACATTAATGTTTTTTCCCCATTAAGAAACAACATTCCCCAATCTAAATGTATACAAACTAGCATTGTCCCGATACCAAAATGTATTTCGATACTTTTCGGTACTTTTCTAAATAAAGGGGACCACAAAAAAGTGCATTATTGGCTTTATTTTAACAAAAGATCTTAGGGTACATTAAACATATGTTTCTTATTTTAAGTTTGTCCTTAAATAAAATAGTGAACATACAAGACAACTTGTCTTTTATTAGTAAGTAAGCAAACAAAGGCTCCTAATTTAGTCTGCTGACATATGCAGTAATATATTGTGTCATTTATCATTCTATTATTTTGTCAACATTAGTAAGGACAAGTGGTAGACAATGAATTATTAATCTACTTGTTAATTTACTGTTAATATCTGCTTACTTTCTCTGTTAACATGTTCTATCTACACTTCTGTTAAAATTTAATAATCACCTATTATTCTGTTGTTTGGATGCTTTACATTAGTTTTGGATCATACCACAAATCTGGACTTCCTGCTGCCTTCCCGGATCTCGACCTCACGCCTGCCCCCGGACCACGACGCCTCGCTCCAGCCCCTGACCATCTGCCTGTCCCCGGACCTCCGAGCCTGCCTTGCCCTTTCTGGACTTCCGCACTGATCTCAACACGCACCTTCAACACCACCTGGTAACACTCATAGTTCATAGTCGTTTCTAATAAAGAAAAATATACTAAAAGTCTTCAGACATTTTAAACATTATCAACAAACTACATTGTCCAATAAGCAGCAATAATTGATAATAGAGCAAAACGATATAATATAAGATATATGTTATTACTCATTAATAACACAGATTTGTTTTAACAGTATAATTTTTTGGAGCCTTTTTAAAGATGATTTTCTTTATCATCATAGCAAATTATACAATGACGTCATGCTGACCACGCCCCTAACAACGCTTCCACACCACAGGGATCTTGGCAATCTAGGGGAAACCCTGCCAAGGTTCATTTTCGGTTTTGTTGGACTAAAGCCCAAGCAACCCTTTTGGAGGGGTAACAGGATGGACGAAAGCGTGTGAGTAGTGGGACTATTCTGAGAGAACGTGCTCAGTCTTCTCTCCAGTGCTGGTTTTGCTAATGTTTGTACTTCACTTTAATTCGATTTCAATTGTTTTGGATGTTGAACCTGCCACTTCCGCTCTGGAACAAGGTGGGGGTAGACTCAAAAGTTCACCTTTTCTAACACTCTTTACCAATACCATTTCATGGTCATTATTGAATGCTTCATCACTATCATGTCAGCTTTTAACGACAAATGTTGAGTAGTTTCATTGATCTTCTTAATGAGTTATTTTTGCTGATGATGTAGTTGACTAAAATGCAGCCAGTCCAACTTAAAAAGTATGTACAGATCAGGTGTTAGAGCACAATGATTAGTACCGCATTTTTCGGACTATGAGGCGCATTTTCTCAAAAATCGACATTGTGCCTTATAACCCGGTGCACCTAATGTATGGAATAATTCTGGTGGTGCTTACCAACCTCGAAGCAATTTTATTTGGTACATGGTGTAATGATAAGTGTGACCACTAGATGGCAGTCACACATAAGAGATATGTGCAGACTGCAATATGACGCCAGTAAACAACACCAAAACTTGAAATGAACATTACACACGGCACTCAAAAATCTGTCAAAATGTATCAGTATGACTTTGAAGCCGCACCGCTTGATGGATTGTCAGACAATTAAGGCTACCGTAGTCAGAGATACAAGTATTACTATGGTGTGTGTATAAGGACCGCAAAACGGCACCCATTAGCAGACATATTATCTGGTGTTTTGTTTCACAATATTATGCAAAACCAACTTTTCTTACTTTCTGGTAGCTGCTGATCTGTATTTGGGATGTGCGTAAATCTAGAAAATTTGCGCAGGTCCGCCACTGTAGTCCGTGCCGATACCGTAGTCGAAAAGCTTCTTCTTTTACTATATCTACTTGTTATGGGACATTCACCCTCTGCTGCTGCCATTTATAATATAAAGTAGTGTAAAGTTCTAACTTATATCTCACTATGGAAGCGCTAAAAACTACAGGTGTAGTGCGTTTACAGTATTCACCCAAAGAACTTTAGTTATTGGAGACTTCCGGTCGGACGATTTCTCACGGGACACATTTCCGGCCTTGTTGTTGCACTAATGAGCCACGGATGAGAAGATGCTGCTCCGTTATTGATTTAAGTAAAGTCTGAATGTCATTAAAACAGTTAGCGCCATCTTTTGACACTTCTTCCACTCCCGTCCTTGCACGCTACACCGCTACAACAAAGATGACGGGGAGAAGACTCTGTCGAAGGTGAGCCACGTAAATAAGACCGCCCACAAAACGGCGCATCCTGAAGAGACTGTCAGAAAGCGGCTTGAAGATGATCTGTAAAACATCATCTATGCAACATTTTGACCAAAGAACCACCATTACATGTTATGTAGACCACAAGGAAGTGTTTTCTATTTAGAAAAAAATTTGCTATGACCCCTTTAATGCGTCTTATAATCCAGTGCGCCTTTTGTATGAAAAAAGACCTGAATAGACCCTCTCATCGGCAGTGCGCCTTATAATCCGGTGCGCCCTATGGTCCAGAAAATACGGTTGTGGGGGGCGGTGGGGCCAGCACGCTTGCAGGAGAAAAGATCACCGCCGCTGTCCATGGTGCTGAGGACGAGCTCCACCGGGTAGGGGCGGGGCATGTGCTGACGGCGAGACACAGCTGGCAGGTGATTAGATTTCACAGGTGGTACGTGTTAATCGAATCATCTGTTGTCTTTAACAGTGAGCGGCCGGGTGCAGGAGGGAGAGGAAGTTTGGAGAGAGACTGAAAAGTCCTGGAGAGACCGTATCACTGATGAGTGTGTTGAAAAACATTAAATCTGTTGTACAACTCTGTACGCTTGGCTACTTTGACGTGCGTATTCGTGGAACCGCAAGACAGCGACTTCTACAACGGTATATAACTTCTGTTTTAAAATGAAAAAAAACAAACATGTCTATAGTTGTTTATAAGGCAGCAAAACATGTTGAGCAAAGAGCTTTGTTGTGTGTGTGTGTGTGTGTGTGTGTTTATGTTCAGTGCGTCACCTCGCCAACAGAGTTGGAGAGAGCCTGAACAATCTTCTCATGTGCTGTGGCCACCACACTCTGCCCGTTGATCTCGATGATCCGGTGGCCAACCCGGACCCCTCCTCGCTCAGCGATGCCCCCCCGCATAAGACTGCATATCTGGGAGGAACACAAAAAAGGTCATCTAGCATATTAAATGTGTGCAGGCATAAGGGCAAACTGTGTTGTTTAAAGCAGGGGTGATCAAAGTGCGGCCCTGGGGGGCATTTTTTGGCGCACAGAGTGTTCATTTACGACAGTCTCTGTACATCGTGGATTTTCAAGTACCAATGAGATTTGAGTACGCTTTGACGTTTCATGTTAAAATTATGTATGTTTTAGAGTGTATGAAGTGTTTTTGGAGCATTGGAAGTGTTTATAAGTGTGTATCAAGCTGCGTGGAGGGGTTATAAAGATGATATATGCATACAGTATTTATAGAAATCATAAAATAGTGTCCATGCTTCACGTAAATTCACCGACTATGGTAATGTAACCCCAGCTTTAATTGAAGGAACACAGTATTGTAAAATATAAAATTATTTCATTATTAATAAGATATATTATTAGTCGTGCTGTCAAATTATTATTTTTGGATTAATCATGAATAATCACAGGTTATTAATCCCTTGCATAATTTAAATGAACTTGAAAAAAAGAGCCCAATATTTGGACACAAATACAAAACCCAAAACCAAGGAAGTTGGCACGTTGTGTAAATGGTAAGAGAAAACAGAATACAATGATTTGCAAATCCTTTTCAACCTATATTCAATTGAATAGACTGCAAAGACAAGATAT